>NC_044930.1:2086453-2216991 GCF_003576645.1 Ipomoea triloba
GGGGGGGGGGGGGGGGGGGGGGGGGGGGGGGGGGGGGGGGGGGGGGGGGGGGGGGGGGGGGTAAGTGTGCTTGCCTAGCCTCCCCATGACCTAACAAAGATTTTGTTTGAAGACTAATTTGGCTTTCCTTATTTCAATGTGATACAGATGAATTGATTGGTTGTTGCTTATATGGATGAGAAAGTGTAATACGGATGAATTGATTGATTGTGGCTTATTAAAGAAAATGTGATACTTGAAAAATGTACTACTTTTGATTAAAAATATAATATTTTAAAATCAAAATGTAATGTCAAGGGTTAAAGAGTTACTTATAAGAATAATTGTAATAGCTACCTGAAAGAAAATGTAATACTTATGAAAAACATGAATTTGTCTCAAATCTCATGGATGAGGATCCGTGAAACAGTATACTCTTATTGGAGATTTTGCCATATGCTTAACCCAAAGTCCCAAACATCATAAAATCCAACACCATCATCAATATGATTCATTATGTTATATAAAATGAAACATTTTTTTTTGTGAATTAAATATTACCTCAAAACCAAGTCATGTCCGGGCGTGCGGCAAGTCTAAATTGCACGAAGATAACGAGGAATTGAACTCGATTCATCATCTTGAGATTAGGTATTTCACATGAATTAGGTTGCATATAATAAATTAGCAGACAAATTAAAGTCAAACAATTATCAAATATTTTAAACGAGTAAAATGATTGGTTATGACTTGTACCCCAATAAAAACACGATTTTATATATGCGATGATATATATATATATATATATATATATATATATAGAGAGAGAGAGAGAGAGAGAGAGAGAGAGAGAGAGAGATGAAATGTAGCCATGTAGGGCAGTTCTATCCATGATTTTGTTGATGGTGTATAGTAGTTGGTAGTTGTTATTATGCAGCATTCAAAGGGGAATCATTTCAGCAAACTCTTCCTCTACTCCCTTATTTTTCTCCTTCAATTTCGTTCAAAACCCGCATGCTAGCTTGAGTGTTTACTTTTGTTTCCCCTTTTATTTATTTATTTTTTTAGTGACAAGGAAATTAAAATCGCAACCACTATCCGAGGTGTGCATTGAGACAGACTAAGACAGAAATAGTTACAATAACCTGCAGCTAGTAAAGGAAAACATAACACAAAAAACACAGTTGAATAGAACTGACAGGAAAGGCGGACCTATTCTTTCACAGAGTAAACCCCACCATCCATGTGATTTTAGTCGAAAAATGATCACAAGAAGGTAAAACAACCTAGGTTTCATTTACTATTTTATGATTATGAAATGCATGATTGAATTGAAAATTGAAGATATACTTTTTTTTTTCATATGGGAGGATAAATTGCGCTAGGACACCTAATGCGACAAATTCGGCCAAGAGAGTGTTGGTAAGAATTGAGCTTGTAACCGTCAAGTACGAGAATCATGCCTATCTATTTGACCACCTTTTTGGGGTGAAAGATTAGGATATAATTTGTTACAATTGAGAGATTGTCAATGGCAAGATTTGTTTTGGTGCACCAGCCTAGCTACACTAGTACACAAATAATAAGAAAGTTCGTGGAAATCATTGCCTATTAGATGGGATTATGTAATGATACCAAGATGTGTGTTCAGTGTTAATTACTAACTACGGAAATTATGTTTTAATTTGAAAGCAAATGTATTATTCAAAAGTAATTAATGTATAATATAAAGTGTTGGATTTCAAGAATGTCATTTACTCTGTTAAGTTCGAAAAACCGACACTACCAAAAAAAAAAAACATTAAAAAAACGTTCATTGATTTTGCTATGAATTAAATAGTTTTAAGTTAAATACTTACGAATTTACATGTTTTACCTATGAAATCTGTTGACAAATTGATTAGCTACAAATTTTAATAGTTTACCTATCTTTTAATTTTAGAGAAGACAATACCCTTCTAATCATTTCATATGTAATGACGATTAACAAAAATTAATATGAAATTTTAGACAATTTTATGTTGTTGTTTTATTGGTCACAAATGTTAAGACTTTGAATTTGTACCAAGTACAAAATTAACATTATTTTCATTCTTGTTAACTTTAAAAAATTTTCAAGTCACTGATACAAATCCGCACCGTATACTTTGCCTATATATATACACAACTGTCACAACATACATTACTACAACTACAATGTAGAAAGTGATTTATGCTTACAACTACGAAGTGGAGAACATTATTGGGCTGAAGTGAACTGGATGGAGATGCATGGAATAACATCAATAAGATATGGGGCAATGTGCTTTATTCAATCCAAAAGTATGTGCTAAATAATTGCCCAATACAATTTCCAGGGCCCAATTATTTATCTAATGAAAGCATATATATAAAGAACTCCTTCAACGTCAAAAATAAATTTATCCTTTTATTATAGGGAAAATTGTAAAATATAACATTAAACTTTACACGTATAAGTAATTAGGCTCTTGAACTTTTAAAATATTTAATTAAACGCTTTAACTTATAAAAATAAGGCAAATAAATCTTATTTACCGATAACCAGTATGTTACTGGTAAAATTATGATGATGGCTGTCGTAAACCATCGTAAACCAGCACCACCACTGCTTAAGAAAAAAAAGTGACCAAGACAACCAACATTGGTCGTCTTCTCTAGTGTACCAACTAAGCTGTCCGTGTGAACTGGGAATTTAATTCTTGAATTGATTTGATGACTGGCTCACCTTTGACAAATCAAGTTTAGGCTCGTAAGTTTTTGAGCATCCTTTGGTGTTGCTCAGACAAATTATATTGTGGATCATGGTCTACATTACAAGATTGATTATATTCATTTTTAGAAAATAAACTAATTGAAAATAAGCTTATGACAAAATATAATGAAGTTATTAAAAAAATAAAAATGAACATATATAGTATAGTAAAAATTATTATAAATAAATATGCAATGGGAGCAACTCCAAACAAGTTTGTCAGGTTGTTGGCTTCATAACCACAATGTTACAAGTTCAACTCGTATTGAAAGTGCCTATTAGGAGGTTATTTGTCCGTTAAAGTCACATGACGAAATTTACGTCTGATACTGCAGTCTGCAGATAATAATTGTAAATTTATTTTTTCATCAAAAATAGATTTGCAATATACTAAAAATAGAAACTTTTTAAAGCATACACAATCATGTATATTAATTATAACCTTATAAAAAATCTTTACAGGGCGTTTGGTTGGGAGGTGGAATTAGGGGGGAAAAGAATTGTAATTCGGTGGAATTGCAATTCAATGAATAAAGTAGGAATTGAAATTACAGTGTTTGGTATGCAGAAATAGGAGTACAGGGAATTGAAAGGTAAGAAGCGACAAAATGACTAAAATGCCCTTATGTTGTAGTATATGTTGTAGTAGTAGTAGTAGTAGTAATAATAATAATAATAATAATAAGTATATTAATAATAATAATTATTACCTTCAAAAAAAATAATAATAATAATTCCTTCAATAATAATTATAAAAATAATAATAATAAGTATAATAATAATAATAATAATAATAATAATAATAATAATAATAATTCCTTCAAAAACAATAATAATAATAATAAGTATAATAATTCTTTAAAAAAGAATAATAATAACAATAATTTTTTTAAATTAAAAAAAATAAAAAAAAAGACAAAGGGTACGGGAGGAGGGGCAAAATTGTCTTTACACCAACATAATTGCCCCTCCTCTCCACCGAATTGCAATTCATGGGGGTACCCCATGAATTGCAATTCATCATTTGGAGGGAATTGCAATTCTGTAGAATTGCAATTCCCTCCAACCAAACAGTGTAATTTGGAAATTCCCTATATTGCAATTCATCCCAAATTTAAAATTTAATGCTTTAAATTTTCGCTCTGACTTTGATTTTTGACTCCGCTGTTCCGCTCTGACCGTATTCACATGTAACAAGTGCAATCGTTAATGGAAGACAGACAAAGCTTTACTGGTCTCGTGTTCGGATGCCCCAACGTCAAAGTGGGCCTGTCATAGTCGTCGGAGCCGCCGCGTCGGCACGCCGCTTTACACGCCGGGAACAGTGGACACGTGAGGAAAATGATGGCTCCTATATATTATTACTCCGTATAACATACTTATCCATATGTGCTGGCTTTCTTGTCTTTATTCACACCTTATAAACTTCGAAAAGTTAGATAATAATACGTTTTAGTTTGGACACTTCATAAATAGATATTTTTCTTGTTAAGTATAGAGTAATAAATGTACTTTGACTTGAAAGAAATATCTAATATCTAAATACAATATATGATAACATGACAAAAGATTCAAGGTTCAAGCTAAGACTTAAATTAGAAGTTTAGTTTAATAATGAGTTAATACCACAAATGGTCCTCTGACTATTGGAGTAGTACTCCGTTTAGTCCTTGACTTTCAATTCGACCACAAATGGTCCCCTGACTTTCATTTTTGACCACAAATAGTCCTCCATTAAAATTTCTGCTAAATAGGTGTTAAATCTAGGGGTATTATCGTCAAATTGATATATATAATGGTCATAAAACAAAAATGTTTAGAATTTTTCACCAACAAGCATAATTGAAACAATTAACAAATATAAATACTCCTAAATAAAAAATAATGCACCTTATATCTCATAATTATGCGTACAAAATGAAGATTTAATATTAGAGCTATCTGTTTTAATTTAACCAACAGATTAAAATGGAATTTTTTTTTTTCAAAAACCTTGCTTCCATTATTTTCATGGTTGTTCATACATGGCCGATATTAATAGTTTTCACTCTTCATTAATCGATCAAACATTTTGTTTGGGACATAACTGAAGGCCGTCACCGTTGAATTAATATAATTAATCAATTACAAATTGCGGACATTAATCATGGATTTTTATTTAATATGTTCATTTATGTAATTTGTCACGTCCATTTTGTTTTTATATTTATTAACTTAATGTTTATTAATGTTTGAAATTAATTATGTTGTCATATAATTATCAAAAAGAAGTAATCATAATAATATTAATCAATTTGACGATATTACCCCTAGATTTAACACCTATTTAACAGAAATTTTAACAGAAGACTATTTGTGGTCAAAAATAAAAGTCAGATGACCATTTGTGGTCGAATTGAAAGTCGATGACTAAAAGAAGTACTACCCCAATAGTTTGAGGACCATTTGTGGTATTAACTCTTTAATAATTAAAGGGGTAACTTGGCTTTAAAAGATATGAGTGACAGAGTAAATAAGTAGAATATGATGATTTTCAATTTGTACGGTTCAAAGTTTTCACGGTGTCTAAATTTTGATCTATTTATTCTCATGTATAGTGTGCAGGTGATGATGATACATAGAGCGCATATAAAAATTACTAGTTATATAGGACTTCAATACTGTGTTTCCTGACCTTTCAAATCGGGAACGTGAACTCTACCCGAACAGACAAGCAGCATGCGAAGCGCCTTCTCGGTCGTCACACTCACTCGAGTCTCTTTTAGTAATGCGATATAAGTAGGCAAATAATTTATAAAGTGCAAAAAAACATACCAAACCAATTCAAATTAAACTTGCAATTCTTGCTCAAATGGCTACCATTATTACATAGATATTAATGCCCGCTTAGCTTATTCTGCAGCAAACCGGAAAATCAAAGACTTGCCGATCGACACTAACACGCCGGCAATGGCGGACCGCACAAGCACTTGTTATGAAGGTAGGCGTATTTATCAAACCTATCCTGAAGCCTCCCGGTCCCACCTTGCGGGATCTCGCCGCAAAGTCTGTTATAGCTCACATTGAACTGCTGCAAATTCTCTATCTTCGTCAGCGCCGCCGGCAGGGATCCGGCGATCTTGTTATGGTTCAGATCCAGCCAGATTAAGCTCTTGGAAAACCCCTTCACCTTCGAGAAGTCGAACTGGAACGCGTTTCTCGAAAGGTCGATAATTTGGGCGGTCTTTTTTTTCCCGAATAAGATGGATGCGTCGCCTTCTAGCTTGTTCCGGGATAAGTCTATCCTCACGAAATCAAGTTTGGCGAAGGATGCAGGCAATTTGCCGGTGAGTTGGTTGTGGGAGAGGTAAAGATCCGGCGCCGTGGGGAATTTCCCGAAAGATTCCGGGATGGTTCCGGTGAGTTTGTTCCTGTCTAAGTGTAAGGCCTCCAGTTTTTTGAGCTCACCTAGAGACTCCGGGATAGAACCTGTTGAGATTAACAAGAACATAAATCAATAACAATTAAAAAAGACAGAGGAAATGATATTATCATTATTAGCTGTTTGATTTGGTTAAATAATTAATATGAATGTTTAATTAATTAGTTTCTCGTAACAACTTATTGTTTTAAAATACTAAAATTCCTGTTCAAAACATTTTTTTGGATCAATTTTTTGAAAAAGTCATTTTATATGTAATCAGTTATTATCTAACAAGTAATTTATCAAAACACTTTTCTACAATTAATTAATGTTGTCAAAAATCTTGTGGTGTGACACACGATTTAACACAATACTACAAAGTAACAGAGTGAGTCAGTGGTACTAAAAAACAAAAAAAAACTAATGTATACATACCGCTAAAATTGTTGAAAGACAGGTTGAGGTAAGTGAGGTTCTTCATCTGACCGAGGAACGCCGGAACGGCGCCGGAGACGTTGGTCCAGCTAACCTCCAGGAACGTGAGGTGGGTGAGCTTGGTGACGGAAGCCGGAATGTTCCCGGTGAGTTTCGCGACCTTGTGGAATATCAACGTCTTGAGATACGTAAGGTCCCCGACGGACGCCGGAATTTGGCCGGCGAAATCCGCGGTGATGACATTTAGGGTTATAATCCGGTTAGTGATTTCATCGCATTCCACCACGTACCATTCACAGCAATCTGTTTTGGGGTCCCACGAGGCAAAATGGTAGGGATTGCCTAGATCGCTCTTGATTTTCAGGAGAACTTTCTTGTCGTAGGGGTTGCAACGCTCGCCGGCGGCGGCGGCGGGGAAAAGGGACAGTAGAGAGAGAAAGAGGATGAGAGAGAGAGGAAGGATAGGGAGACAAGAGGGGATGATGTTCATTATCACAGTACAGTGTTTGCAAGCAATAACTTTTGTGTGTGGATACTAAATGGAAAATTTGTTAGTATTTATAGCCTAAAAAAGTAGTCATAGTATGGAGAATTTTCCACAGTAACATGCACATGGAAAACGCAAGATTTCTTCTTTTTTAAAGCATCATTTCAAACTGAACTAGTCTAGTAATACTAAGTGAGTCTCTCATATAAAAAATCATGAGTTTGAGTCTCAGTAATAGCATAAGTCATGAGTACAAACTTCAATAGCAGTATTGAGATATGAACAAATACTACATTGTAACAGAATTAAACATGTAACCTTATTTGACTCCTGGTGAGAGTTATATATTGACCTTTTTAATTTGAATCAATTAACTATGTATAATCTAAATTGATTAATCTTCTTAAAATCCTTTATCGACTAGAGCTAAAAGACAAACTTTTGCGCTTTCCTGTAAAAAATATATATATATAATATGCTTGGAGTAATGATAGTCGGCCAATAACAAATGGTGATGATGATGATGGGGGCTGCTAACACTACCATGGTGATGATAGGGCTGCGCAAATGAGGAAAAAGGAAGGCAACGATTTATTCCCTTTAATTTGTCTTGTTCTTTTCCATTCCCCAAAACCCCAAACCAAAATGCCCCACAAAAGATAGCCTTGACAGCCAAGATCCCATGCCACAAGGCATATCATATACACATTTCAGATTTGACAATTACACTGAAATTTACATTTGTTCAACACAAGAATAATTATTCAAATCACTGTTATGGATCAATCAGATATCTTCATGAAAACATGGGTATAAAAGTTAATTGACAGTTCTTGTATCAACATCTCCAACTGATCTATAAAGTGGTTTCAGGTATCAGCAGCCGTGATCCAGTATACAGACAAGGGTTAACTAGTCATTACATGAAAAACGTGTCTTCTTACCGAGTTTGTTATGGTCAGACGGGAGAAGATTCTTTCCATGGTAACCGGTTAAGCCCGTCCACAATTGCCCTGCGGAACTCACCATTATGGAGCAAGAAGGACGAGACGTGCCCTCCGGTAACCCATCTCACTTCCGAGCCAGGCCAGGCCTTTTGAAGTTCCAACACGGAGTGTCTTGGGATATATCCATCGTCCTGTATCGAAACAGAAGATTCAAATTGGTTAAATTCTCGTAAGATAAAACCTCGAAGGGGCTAGCAGAAGGCTGCATTCGAGTCATTTAGATGGTGTAAATGTCTTTGACTCGGTGATTTTGAAGTCGGCAATGCTAGCCTAGGCCCACATGGGCACATAAATGTGGTCCGGGTCTAAAATGACATTCGAATTATGTGCCTGCAGTTAACATATTATATTAATTGTAATAAGAACATAATGGAGATACATAATATGTTAATTGTAGATACATAATCTGAATGTCATTTTAGACCAGGGTCTACAATGCCATATTAACTGTAGATACATAATCTGAATGTCATTTTGGACCAGGGTCCACAATGCCCAAGTACGGTAACATGTGGATCCAAGTATCCAACCCACATTGTCATCTCAAATTTAACTCTCCACAAGAAACAAATGCAGACACATCCGAGGATCGAGAACTTACTGTAGCTGCAACGAATATAGCAGAGCTTGGATTCTTGGGGATTGGAAACCGTGTGACATCTGTTAGAGACAACACATTCCGCATCCGTTCTCTAACTTCCTCAAGTGTCGTGGCATTATCCTGCACACCAAGATCTTGTCTGAGTGCTTCCCAGGCTGTGCCATACTTTAATATCCCTTCGCAAAATGCCACTACGGCTGAATGTGGAGAGAGAAAGGGGAATATAGCAATAGGTTTAGGGTGCAAGGATCCGACCATAGCTGCATGTACTCCACCTAGAGACAATAGAAGATAAACATACTTTGAAAAGATAATCGTTTTCCAGTTTTATTCAACATGTTTCTAGATAATCTGCCACACTAATTACATAGTCATCACAACAAAAGAATAGGTACGTGTTTGCCTTACCCATACTAAGACCGCAGACGCCCATTTTTCCAAATCCAGCCTCGTAGTCTAGCCAATGCAACAGACTACGGGCCTCTTCTATAGTGACTCTTCCTAGCAACAGCAGATCACTCACGCACAAAAGTTTCGCACCACGCTGCAGCAATGGGCGTCTTTTCCCATAGAAAGGGCTGCACAAACATCACGTTTATACATAGGTCAGATGTCACTTAATCTTCCTTCCCTTCTTCTGATAAATTGATCAGGAAATCATTAAAAACTTGGGCATTATTTCTTGAAGATACTATTTGTTTGCAGAGTTAGCCCGTTACCTCTCAAGGACCATTGTTGCAATATTCTCTTTCAGTAACGGTCCACCTAGGCGTAATCTTCGCTCAAATGTATGATCTCCTGTACCTATAAAAGCAAATCCAACAATTCAAGAATTCTTTTTGAATCATTTAACCTGCATGTTGACTGAAAATAAGGGAAAAGTAAAGAAGAACATGAAGCCCAAAAACTAAACCATTAACACATTGTTTATATCATTCTTACAAGGCATAAAGAGACGAGTGTTTCACTTACTAGGGAATAGTCAAGGTAGTTTTTGTGAATTGGAATGTGCAAGGAAAAGGAAAGAAAAAAGGCTCATAAAGATTTTGTTTTTAGCACACCACTATTTAAAGAATTCACCAATGTGTGCTTCTGATGTTCAGAGCTATAAAATATTAAAACAAATTGAGAGTTTTTCTTTCTTTTTTATGGATGCACCTATCACGTATCCATGAGAAGTCAGTGAATCAAGTGCATCTTATCCTATCTATAAGTAAACAACCAACAATAGACCACCACAAAAGAATTCAACCTTCATATCTAAACAGAAATATATGTTGTACAAAATGAAATTTTCTTTTAGTTTCTTGCTTCTCATTACCGAATCAACTGCCAAGCAACTAAGTTACGAACTACAAGCTTTACAACTTATGGCCTGCTTTCAAACTTCAGTTCTCAAACCAGGTCAGACACTAATCACACTACAAATACTCTAGTGTCACGGTTGGGATCGTTATGCTTAATTTGGGATAGGATAATTAATATGACATAAAAGTAGTAAAATACAAACTGCTACTAGTGATGACAATTCAACCCTAATAGGCTAGAAAGACATCTCAATACCATTATGCTGTTCTTTAAAAACAGCAAATCAGAGAACAGGAAATTTTTACAATTCTACTAAATAAACAAATTGAGAATTAAGTCAATTAACCAAATTCAACATGAAATAAAGAAGCCATAAAAGTAATTCAACTATGCTACCTGCTAGATGCACCACACAGGACATTCTATCTGGAGGCACACATTTGGGCACAAGAAAGGCAACCCTGCCAGTATGGCTCTCCTGAGGCAAGGCACTAAGAAGCTGCTCATCACAAGGAGTCTTAAACATCCCTTCTCTCAGACAAGCAGACTTGGACTCCCAAACTGTTTTCCAACTGGGCTGCATCAATGTGGGGGGCCAATTCTGGCCTTCCACATCAGGGAAGAGCTGCTTTATCATTCTTTCTAGAAGCTCAAGCTTTGAGCCACCCCACCCTCTGGAAAAGAAGGGAGGGCTAATATTTGTTCTGTGCACAACTGCTCCATACACATGATCCAACACATAATGGAGCATCCCAACATTCACACTAACCGCCTTCATACCAACCATTTGATCCAACCACCCTAAAAACCTCACAGACATTGATTCTCCCTATCAATTCACACCAATTCCAAAGATACCCAGATTAGAAAACCTGAAATAAAACCCAAAGATTCGATTTTTTTTTTTACACCTTCACACAAACACCACAATTCCAGGCAATTCTTTTCACCCGTCAATTTCAATTAAGCATTAGTAGAAGTTAGATCTAGGCTATACAAGGCTCAAAGGATAGCCCACAACTAGATGCGCGAATCCGCGGTTCCCAAAGGATGATTTAGTATAAATAAACAATGATGGAAAGCAAAAGGGTTTGTGAATCTATGGGTATATACATTGAAACTGTGTTGGATTGGGAAACAAGGAATTGAAAGCTAAAGAAAATTTCGAGAAATATGCGGGAAGAAGAAAGAAGGAGATAATAGCTTTCTGATCTGCGGAGAAAAACAGTGGGCAGAGAGGATACCGGTGTGGAAGACTGAATAGTAATCCGTAGATTATTGGGTTCCTAATCTTCCTATTACTCCGTATATAGTTTATCCAAAAAAGATATATATTCCCACTAAAAGTATTTAATATATAAATTTGTAGCGTTTTCACAAAATAAATAAATAAATCCAATCTTATTTTAATGTCGATGATGACATGATGGCTAGGGATTATTTGCCAGCTGAGCATTATACATGGTTTTCTTGACGAATTTGACAAGGACTAATGATTTTGTTGCGTGAAACGTCCAAAAAACAAAGGATACGGATAAGGATGTGAGCAATCCTAACTCCAACTAAGTTACTCCTTACTAAGTTAGTAATGTAATATCTGTTTATAATTATTTTCTCAACCTATTGAAGCACACAGTCAATATCGTCTTTATTGAGACTTGAATCCACAGTCTTTTATATAAGAAAGCAACTTGGTGTCATTAGACTATAATCTCCCATAAGTTAGTTAAATTGTTGACGTTTTAAGTTTGAATCTCTACAAGATTTGTATATTAATTTTGATTATATGAGGAATTTGGTTGGACTAGTCCGTTTGGGTCATTGAACTTATCAATTTAATTTTTTATGAGTTTAAATATTTCAACTTTAATCTAAAATTTTTATATTGAGTGATCCAATAAATTTCAGGCTAAGCTTGACATCTCTAGAGAACGATGCAGCCTAGGATGTGCAGCTGCAACTTTTAAGAATGAAGACTATATCACCTTAGTTATGAATCTTTTATGAAGTGGTGCAACTATTCTTTGTTTCAAACATTGAAACTTCAACAATACTAAAACAATGAAATCTGAAACTATGAACTGAAAACTCTCTAGTTTTTGTTTTTTATCTGTCTTGTTTGTGTTGAACCAGAATCTTTTACATTGATGGAAGTGGGTTGATCCTAGTCACTGGGAGACAGACTAAAGGGTGAGCTCTAGGGAGAGTTAAGCCAGGCCCCTCTTCCATGTCCACACTACCTTCATTAACTTTCCATTTAAAGCACTGAATCATGGCAGCCAAGCTGGTTTGAACTACTTGCATAGCTAATGATGTTCCAGGGCAGCCTCTCCTCCCACTTCCAAATGGCAGGAACTCATAATGCTGCCCTCTAACATCAAATTCTCCACTCAGAAACCTCTCCGGTTGAAACTCGAGTGGATTTTCCCAGTGCCTCGGGTCTCTATTGATGCCCCAGACGTTGACGAAGAGCCTCGTCTTTGCAGGTATATTGTAGCCTCCGACGACACAGTCCTCGGTTGATTCCCTCACTATCATTGGCCCCGTGGGGTGAAGCCTGAGTGTTTCTTTCACAATGGCCTGGAGATATGGGAGATTTGAAATGTCTGATTCTTCTACTAGTCTGTTGTTTCCAATCATAGAATCTAGTTCTTGTGATGCTTTCTCCATGGTTTCTGGATGGTTTATTAGCTCTGCAAGTGCCCACTCTACTGTAATGGCTGATGTATCAGTTCCTGCTGCAAAGATGTCCTGCAATTCAGATGTCAAGAACAAGGTTTGTTCATAAGTTTTTTATGCCATCTATGAAAGTGTTGGATTAGTGTAGAAGCGGGCCGAAACCCGCAAGCTGGCCCACACCTGTTCCCACGGTGAGGCAGGTTAAAACTTAAAACTACAGAAAATTAGTCCGCGACGGGTCTGGCCCGCTAAGACCCGTGGCCTGCGCGAGTTGCGGGCTAAATCTTATTAAATATATATATATACTGTGTACTGTGTTATATATATATATATATATATATATATATATAATTTTAAAAAAAATCCGCGGGGCCCACCAACCCGCATGGGGACCTGCCGCGAGCCGTCTCGAAAAAGCCTGTCAGAAATTAGGCCCGTGGTGGAGCGGACCGACCTGACAATATATCTTAATTGCTTCAAACAGAATTGAGAAAGACATCATGTTTATCTCTTATAATCTAAAACTGAGCCAGTGCCTGACAAGCTCTGATGTCCCTCAACTGAGCTATAATGCTAAAAGACTGAATTCAGTCAATTAGCTAGTCTAACCCATACCTTATATCAAGACATAGAAGCAACAAGAACCTTAAATTATTGAAATTTGGGAAAACTTCCAAGTAGTTAGCATTTACCAGAGCAAAAGCCTTGATGTTTTCTCTGGTTAATTGCATCTCTGAGCTTTCATCTTCTGCTATATCCAGTAAGATGTCAAGCAGATCCCTGACTGCTTCATCTCCAGAATTGTTTTGTTGCCTTCTCCTTTTAGCCTCTATATGATCATGTATGATCTTTTCCATCATTCCATCGAATCTCTCGTGCACGTCCTTAAGTCTCTTCCTGAGCCCCTGCAAGTCCAGATTTTTACAAAACCAAATGAAATCTGAGAGGTTAAACTTCCCTGTCAGTTCTGCAGTTTCTTTGACCAGCATTCTTACACTCCCAGCTTCATCTTCATCCTCACAGCACCTTACACTCATAAGCATTCTTGATATTACATTGTTCGTTACCTGATATGAAAGTAAAGAGAGGATTTCTGAATATGATATCTTGTACTGTCATATAGAAAACAGAATACAAAGCCCTATAAATAAGTGCTAGAAGACTACGAATAGGAAACAAGTTTCTATAAGACTGCCTAATTTATAGAGATTCCATATATTAAATATATATTCCATAACATTACCCTTAGGAGCTCAGCTCCGACATCAACTTGTTCTCCAGCTTTAGCCTTGTGTGAGAGCAGTGCCATAAAGCGCCTTATCTCGTCGCGCCTGACAGGAAGCAGAAGGTCTAGTGTTCGGCCGCCTAGAAGCTCAGACATGCAGAGCTTTTTCATGAACTTCCAGTAGGGCCCGTAGGGAGCAAACGAGAAGTCCTGTGAGCCATATGTTAAGT
The DNA here is from genome assembly GCF_003576645.1 of Ipomoea triloba. Taxonomy (NCBI): domain Eukaryota; kingdom Viridiplantae; phylum Streptophyta; class Magnoliopsida; order Solanales; family Convolvulaceae; genus Ipomoea; species Ipomoea triloba. The sequence goes on from NC_044930.1 coordinate 2,100,581, forward strand.
AATCCACAGCAGCTGATGTGGGGCGATCGGAGAAGGAATACTCGTGAGTCTTTAGGAACTCTTTGGCCATTTCAGGCGACGAAGCCACCACACAAGGCACAGAGCCAAGCCATATTTGCATCAAGGGTCCGTACCTGTTAGAGAGGTTGTAAAGTGCTTGGTGAGGTATCGGGGCCAGGAGATGGAGATGGCCGATGATTGGGAAGGCTAGCGGGCTTGGAGGAAGACGAGAATTGGTTCTTTTTCTGAATAGAACTCCGAGTAAGATGGTGAGAATTAGGCAAGAAAGGAGAGGAAAGATAAATTCTTGAAATTCTGTCATGTCTGTCTTTGATCTTGGTTCTGCAGCCTATGCTTGGGCCTATTTAACCATAAAATTGTTTGATTTTTCTGTCTGTTTGATTTCAAAGGACCTCTCTGATGTGGTTTTAGTAGGTGCAGGCACTGACTCAGTATCAAATGAAGACAACTTCGATTTCTATAGTTTATGTATGTAATGGCAAACAGATAAGTTTTGATGATGTTTTCTTATTAGTCTTAAGGTTTCTGTCTTCTGTGGTTTAATGTCTGCTTCAAATCCATTCCCTGCAATGTCATGTATGTTGTGACATGCTATGGAACCAGGTCAAATTAAAACAGAAATTTCTAAATAATTATTTAAAGAATAAGACAGATGGGAAAGGGACAAAAGAGTGGCATAAAATTTGAAGTCATATATGGGAATAGGAATCTAATCATATTCCTTTGCAGAATCCAAATTTGAAGTCATATATGGGAATAGGAATCTAATCATATTCCTTTGCAGAATCCAAATCGACTTTGAGCTGATCCAAATCGGAGATGAGTCCAACTGAAAATATTGCCTCAAAACGATCACTTTAAATGTCATTTTTAACTATTTTTTTCTAGCATACTATGATGCTACTTTTTTTGGTGACGAGGAAAACTTGCAGTTATTATCCTAGAGTTTGCGCTTAGGGTAAACCTGCTCCTGTATAGTAATCTGCAAACCACACAGGAGAGGTAAACCGTATTAGAAAAACACCTCCTTATGCATGATCGAACTCGTGATGTTCAAGTACGAGAATCATGCCCTACCCACTTGGCCACCTCTTTCGGGGCTGAACGATGGCATCCTTGTTTGTAACATCTGTTGTTTTCTATGTAAGATTAAGATGTTATTGTTTAGCCATTTGCAGTATCTGTTATTTTTTTATTTACATCACTGTTTGCAGTATCTTTCATTCTGTATGCAAGATGAAGATGCTAATGTTTAACAATGATTTTGCTGTTTGTAGCATCTGTTATTTCTATGTAAGATTAAGATGGCATTCTTGTTTGTAGTTTCTGTTACTGTCTATGGAAGACTAAGATCCTATTTAACCAATGATTTTGCTATCTGTTTTCTTTCTGTCACCCTCAACTTCTCATCTGTTGAGAAAAATGGGATGTAAGAGATCAAGAATAAAAAGCGACAATGAAGAAAAGTTTTACGTGATTCGACAGAGAGTCTATATCTACACCCTTAGAGTCACTGCAAAGGTAAACCACGAATCACGCAATCAGCCCACCAGTTAGACTTATAGGAAATATTCGTCGGTTTTGACCTCCCTATACGTTTCGTAGTCGGGTCGGGATCAAACGGTTCAGGTCAAAGTCAATAGGTCAGCATTTAGGCCTATATAAAGGCACTTGACCCTTTGATAAAGAGGCTTTTGGACTGGACTCCCTCTCTATACACTTACACAATTCCTCTCAACTCTTATTAGATTATTCAATAATAACAATGAATAATAAAGGCTCTTTGAAGCCAATTTCCCATATTTTCCTCTCATTTTCCTATATCTTCATACAATTTCTATACATACTACTCTACACTCAAAATACAGGAACTAATTTGTTCTATCACAGACCCTAGCTATTTTTTTACGTGGTTCGTTGAGATGCTTTTCAGTCAGTACGCTCAAACACCTGTTATCTTTCAATAACATATAAGACATACACAACATATCCTAAACTACATAGAAGACAGCTAGAACTAATAGCAGATTGATATGTACATCAAACATAGGAGAAACAACTTCAACTTCATTATTTTTTTCACAAGTATACATATGGAACAGATAGCTAGAACCATAGCAAATGAGTCTAATTTGCATTGAGCATCTTGGCATATCATAAATCATGATGGAAACTTAGCGTTTACTAACTGGAGAAATGAAAAACGGGGGGAAAGCAAAACCGGAGAATTGAAATAAACGCCCGCATGTCACTTTCCTATGCGATTTTCAGTGGATTAGCACGCGTGACAGGATAACAGATGAGGGGATGAAGCATGGCAGCAGAAAATCCCACCCCTTCTTCCATGTTAACTCTTTCTGCACCTTTGATCTTCCAATCGAAGCACTGCACTGTCGCCCCGAGGGTCCTATGCAACACAGCTGCTGCAAGAGCAGCACCAGGGCAGCCCCTCCTCCCACCTCCAAATGGCACATAATTGAAAGTTTGGCCCTGCAGACCCTCCAGCTCTTCGGGCTGAATCAACAGATTCTCCTCGGTTGCGTTCGCCAGGTATCTCTCGGGCACAAACTCTGCAGCGTTCTCCCAGGCCTCGGGGTTCCTGTTGACTGCATAAAGATTCACCACAAGCCTCGAGTTCTTGGGGATTTTGTAGCCATTTATGATGCAATCCTCCCTGCACTTTCTGAAAACCAGTGGGAGCGATGGATGCAATCGCAGTGTTTCTTTGACGACGGCTTGGAGATATGGAAGGTTCGGGATGTCTGAATCCTCGACTAGTCTGTTTATCCCCACAACCCGGTCTATCTCTTCTTGCAGCTTCTTTAGTGCTCTTGGATGGTTCAGAAGCTCTGCAAGTGCCCATTGCAGTGCCACACTTGTCGTATCGGTTCCTCCCAAGAAAAGATCCTGTTTTTTGGCACCAAATTTCAAGAATTTGAATTAGAAATGGTAAAATACCCAGTGTAAAGAACTAAAGATACAGAATTGCAGAAACAGAAGTCATACCAAGAAAAGGCCTTTGATGCCATTTCTAGTTAGCTTCATTTCTGCATTAGGATCATCTGCAATTTCCAGCAGAATATCCATCATGTCCTTCTTTTTTTCTTTCTTCCCATCCCGCATTTCGTTCTCGTGCTGCACTATAATCCCATCCATAAACCTATCAAATCTCAGCAGCAATGCCTTGATCTTCTTCCCAGCCCCAAGCAGATCATATTTCTTCAAAGGGCCAAAGATCTCACCTGCACTCACCTGTCCAGAAAGCAATGTTATCCCCTTTGCAATCTCTCTTATCTCTGAACTCTCATTCTCATTGGTACAACACCTAGTGCTCATCATCAGCCTGCAAACCAGATTATTCGTCATCGCCATGAACCGAATCCCCACATCACAAGACTCCCCCTTTTCTGCACAATCCAGGAAACAATCCAGCAGCTTCATCATTTCTTCCTGTCTCACATCAGCAAACTTATTGATCTGCTGGGGCGACAGAATCTCCACCATGCAGATTTTCTTCAAGAAAATCCAGTATTTACTGTAGTCCAGAGTGGAAAACAAGGTGTCTTTGTATATCTGATGCTCTGAGGATCCAAATTCAGGCCTGGCTGCAAAGCTGATGTCATGGTGTTTGAAGACTTGTTTGGCTATGGCGCCATTAGACACGATGTAGGACGATGACCCCCCGGTTTTAAGCCAGATAAACGGCCCGTATTGGAGGGCTAGTTTCTGAAAGGATTGGTGCCATAAGAAACTGAGCAAATGGAGATGCCCAATTATTGGTAATGCCGGTGGGCTTGGAGGAAGATGGGCGTTTGCGGTTTTTTTGTGTTTGGTGATGAAGGAGAGAGCGATAAAGGTGAAGGGTAAGGCGATGAAGAAGAGTAAGCGATAGAGGAGACCATCCATGGCTGTTTTGATGTGCCAAAACTTAACCCTCTCTGTGTTTTTATATACACAAGTGTGAGTAAATTCTACTTAGTAGTTAATTCATCAATAGTGTTTTTATGGCATCAATCTTTTTTGACTATTTTTGTTTTTACCTGCATTTTGCTAGTGGCCTATGGTTCTATCCTTGTTTTTATCTGCATGATATAGTTACTTTAGCCAGGGTTAACATTCCCTGGTTAATTTGTTTTTTTTTTTTCGAGTACTATTGACTCTGTTACAATACAGTATCTGGTTAATTTGTTAATGATTTGAACAATATTATTATGCAATATGTATGCTATAACATGAGACATGAAATTAGAGTTTATGGTTTATTCATGCCATCTGAGCACTTTCAATGAATTTGTTTTACATACAAACTAGATCACATATCAACTTACAACATTCTCTATTTTGATCTGTTTTACAAAATCATGTTCTGTTGGGAGTAAGTAACATTCTTTACTAACAAAAACCTTAACTTCTTCCTATAATGCAAAAGAGTCTTTGTGTTCCAAAGGGATGATGATCATCAGCCACCACAACAACCCCCGCCCGCTTTCGCAGCAGAATTCGAGTCTTGATCTGCAACAATGATCCTAGTACCCTTCAGAGTCCCCTGCCTGCCAAGATCACCATCTGCACTCAATGTTTTCTTGCTTATGATCCTGTATATTTCGGTGAGGATGTTCATGAATGCGGTCTCCACGTTGGTGGCTTCTAGGGCCGACGTTTCCATGAAGAACAGATTTTCCCTTTCTGCAAACTCCTGGGCGTCCTCGACAGGCACTGCGCGTAGGCTCCCGAGGTCACACTTGTTCCCTATGAGCATTATGACGATGTTCTTGTCCGCGTGGCTCCGAAGCTCTTCCAACCACCTCGCCATGTGGTCGAACGACTGGCGCTTTGTCATGTCGTATACCAGCATCGCCCCTACTGCCCCTCTGTAGTATGCACTCGTTACTGCTCTATACCTGAGACAAATATAAAGATATCATCAGACATCACCAAAATAGTTTTGTTGTTCAATTTGCCTAATGCAAAGAAAGGTTCAGTAGAATCAGCACTGAGCTAAGACAGATTGGAACACTGCAGACAACTTTAGTTCAGAAATGGTAACTGATAACACTGATGAACAATCATTCTGGCCTAGTTAGGATTCATTTTTAGAGTATGTTTCAAGAAACTGAAAGTTGTTCTTTTTTTACTTTTGGATGACGAGTGAAACCCACAACCACTACTTGAACTCCTGAAGACCCTAACTGGCAAAGGACCACCACAAAGAGGTAAACCAACCTAGATTGCCTATAGTTGTCCGGCTCAAACCAATAAAGCCCTTTTGGATGCAAGTGAAACCCGCAACTACTACCTGAGGACCCTAGCTGGCAAAGAACCACTACAAAGAGGTAAACCGTAAAAAAACCTAGATTGCCCATAGCTGTCTGACTCAAACCAAGAAAGCCCTTTTGGATGACGAGTGAAACCCACAACTACTACCCAAGGACCCTAGCTGGCAAAGGGCCACCACGAAGAGGTAAACCAACCTAGATTGCCTATAGCTGCCCGGCTCAAACCAAGAAAGGAGCCAATAGGTAGCTCCCGTTGGGAGTCAAACTTGTAACCTTATGGTTACTAAGTCAGCAGTTGACCAACTTGGCAGGGTACGCAAAACATACTAAAAGAAGGCAACCATGTAAAATGAAGAGTTCACTCACAGATTTTTGAGTCATTAAACAGACACTGCACAAGAAACAGCCAATTCCAAGACACTTTCTGTCCTATGATGTATCAACTAAGTTCAGACAGCCATAAAGACAACCTTAACATTGACATTGCCAACAAGGGGATGATGCAAATGACAAGAAATATGAAATCCTGGAAATAAGAACACAATAAGGGCAAACTACCTTTCTTGGCCAGCAGTGTCCCAAATCTGTGCCTTGACTGTTTTCTGATCAATGATGAGAGTTTTAGTCTGGAATTCAACCCCAATGGTGGCTTTTGAATCCAAACTGAACTCATTTCTTGCAAACCTAGCCAGGAGCTGAGATTTTCCCACTGCTGAATCCCCAATCAACACAACCTTGAACACATAATCTATCTGCTTGTTAAAATCTGCTCCATACAAATTCGTCATTATCGCGAAATCCCCTAATCTGAAGAATGATGATTAAATCCACCTTCTTTTTCCTCAACCCACGCCCTTCCAAGATTTGGATTTCAACATCTGATTGAGGAAAAAGGGAACCACAATCTGCGACGATTGATGATGACCCAGATCCCAATTTCTCATGAAATTGGAAAATGATGGCGAGAGTGTGAAAGGGGAAAGAAAAAAAACAGAAAAAAACAGGAAAATGGGAAGGGATCAAATGATGTTTTGAATGGATTTAGAGCTAGGGTTTGTGAAGAATGAGGATAGAGGGAATTTGGGCATGCTGATTTTTCTTTGTTTGAAGGATGTTTTTTGCTCCTGAGGAGAGAGAGAAAGGTTAGAGAGGACCAACGGTCAGTGCGGGACCAATTAACCGTTTTTTGATGAGGTTAAGATTGTCTTTGTTTCAGCCTAATATTTCTAATGAGTACATATTGTAATTGTATTTATTTACAAGTCCCTCCTCCATAGTCTTAAAAAAAAAAGTGAATAGTTTTACTTTGCTGCAACTACACGGTGCAATATTCGATTCTTATCAAGGAAGGCACGAAATTAGCTTTGTCATATAAACAATGTACACACACTTTAATAAAACCTGTATACTGTTAAAGCTCGTCAGACAATTTACTTCTTTCACCAAAGCTCAAGGCGATAGAAATTCTCGATATTTGAGTACAAATCTTAAGAAAGTGTCTTAAAAAACCAAAACAATCATTTTGAACAACACTTATAAAATGCATCTTTTCCAGCCTTTTCTTACCCAGGTCCTAAATATTGCATTATCTAAATTCGTAATAAACTCTGAGTAATTCAAAGACAACTCACTAATGGGTCTTATCTAAGATTTTGGTTAATAAAAAAAAAAATCAAATTTTTAATAGCATATCATTGAGAACTCAACAAATATAAATGCATTTGGTTCCAATTATAATAGCTTTATTGAACTATAGGGCAAAAGTAATACATGATCCTTCTCTCTTGCATCTCCTAGCAACTAATCTATGCTTCTTTCCTGCTAATCCTATGCTTAACATTGTTACTTTGTGGCATCTATATGTATCATCTTATAGGTATAACTAATCACTATCCCATTAACATGATAATTATCATAGAAAAAACAATACAATACAAGAAATATAAGTTCTAACTCTTGTATATTTCCTTCCCTCTTTCTGTGTCGTAGCCAAAGTCTTCGCGAATCGCATTCCTCCCTGCTCTACAGAAGCGTTAAGTCAGACTCTCTGATTTGAAGCCGGTTTCTTCATAGCCGAGCATTTGCATTTGTCTCGACAGTCTGCAAGGGTCTGCAAACGAGACGAAAATCTGTGAGGAAATGTTGATGAATATAACATCATCAGTGTGTGCTGTCATTATTGTTTGCTTGTACCTTGTACTGTCTTTGCAGATCTTTAATGTACTCGACCGCAAAATCTAACATGTCTGCTGTGTTGGTTTGCTGCGAGAACAATTAAGCTTGTTCGGTTCCAATTCAAAAAAAAAAAAAAAAAAAAAAAAACATAGTACTGCAGAGAAATTGAGAAATGCAGATGAAGAACAGCCTACCTTGTCCATGTTTGGGACGAGCTCCTGTAGTTTCCTCATTCGTTCGCTAATGCGTGTTCTTCTTACCTGAAACATAGTACGAAACGAAAAACGTGTTGTGTGTGTGTATAGGTTTAATATCCAAGAATTATAAGAAAGATCATATTCCCTAATTCCTACCCTCTCTGCAATGCTTCTTGGATGAGTAGCACAGCCACGTTTAGCCCGGATGTTCCAGGGAACAGTATCTGGGAAGTGTGATAGCTTCTCTATAGCAGCAATTGAAGCAGAATCAGCCTTTTGTAAACCTAAAGGGTGTGACAAATTTTGGGGTTGAGTTCCCATGTCCCCAACCTGGTTAAACGCGAGAATTCCACTTTAGAAACCAAAACCAGAAACCGATTTAAAAGACTAAAACCAGTATTTTCATATCAGATTCATTGTAACAGAGTCAGTAGTACTCAAAAAAAAATAAAATCAGATTCATTGCCATACTTGAGTGTTAGCAGCAGCGAATAGGTTTGCGTCGTTATCCAGTTCCCTTTTAAGGCCATTCAGATTCTCTGCAAAGTTTGGAGGATCACTCCAGGAGGCAAATGGGAATCCATGGCCAAAAAACCGAGTGTCTGCATTGCCATTCCCCCCCGGTTTCTCACCATCCTCACAACTTTCTGCATTGCTCTCATTCTCAACTTCTGTGATTTGAGACAGCATCCCCCCTACACAACCAGATGAATAACTCAAAGGACTCTTCAACCTGCTCGAAGATAGGCTCGTGTCTCCATGAACCGCCATTCTGTATCCCTTCATCGCGGCATAACCTGCAAATTGATGATCATTCAAATCCAGGAATTGGGGCTATAGCAAGAGAGAAAGTTTGGTTCAGTCTTTTGCCATCACAGATCTTCGATCAACAAGCTATTTCAAGAAACCACGCGTGATCAAAGAAGTCCAATAACAGGCCACTTATTGATACTATTTCACTTCCCATCAGCATTAAGAAATCAACTGAGCAGACAATGGGATAAAGAAGAACTCCACCCAACAAAGTAGATGAAAAGCAGGACTTATCAACTAGGGTAATCTGTATTTCATTGATAACCTAAACTATTATTTTTTCCTACATGATACTATTTCCATGAAAATAACTAGCATTAAATGAAAACAAAAACCCCATTATTGTCATTGATTACAACACAAACAATAACAAGGGCAATTAAGCTAAATTCCAAGCTACTCTTTCATATATGCTTTCTCAAAAAGTCAAATCACGCTCAACTAAGGCCTACTCAGCCAAATTGGTCAGACTGTTGACTTGATAACTGCAAGGTTACAAGTTCCACTCTCGACCTTCTTAGTTTGAACCGTGTACACCTGTATAGGCTACGAGTTTCCCTCGTTACTCAAAAAAAAAAATTCATGCTCAACTTGCATATGTTGATCCATATACACAACTACACAAGTCCAAACCACTTTCCATCTAAGGACAAAAACAAAAATGATAAAACACACAAAGCAAATGTAAGAGATGATGATTTCAAGTTTCAGGACAGTACCATTTTGAGGGGTGAGATGTGAGAACAGGCCAGGAGGTGAACTGTTCTGTCTCATGAGATTGGACCCCAATAGCCCCCCACCATCCACCAATTGGGCACTTGAACTTTGCCTTGGATACTGAGGAGGCAAACCAGAAAACCCATTAACAAAACCTTTATACCCACCACTGTCCTCCAAATTCAGACTACCCTGAGAGACCAACCCCCCATTTGTACTGCCAACAAGATTGAATCTTGAACCCGACCCACCACTCTTTTCAACACCATGAGTGAAATTCTCAAGCACAGAGCTTGGGGCAGAGCGAAACCTGAGCAACCCAGAGTTTCTACCACTGCTGTTACCAAATTCTGAGTTTGCAGAAGGGTCCATGAACACCTCCCTGCTCCTTGGAAACAACCCTTTTCTGGAATTCTGGGAAAAAATCGAGCCCGAAGAAGGAGATAACTCCCGGGAATCATCAAACATTTCTTTCAACTTTTGTATGAACAAAACAACTGCTTGCTTGTTAAGCAGTGTGTCTTCAATCACAAGCAAGAAAGAATAGTTTTTTTTTTTTTTCCGTTTTCTTTACATAAAATTTTTTCCCCGTTTCACATAGGAGGTGAGAGCCTTAAATCTATGCTATTTTTGGGACCTTGACATGGAATCAGGTGTTGTAATTATGGTAAGTTGATGGAGAATTTTGATTTTGATTTTGATTTTTTTTTTTGTAATTAATGAGGTGGGTGGGGGGCTGGAAAAGGAAGCATACAAATATGTTAAAAACTTTCTCGTTTGGGGATAAGTAGAAAAAGACTATACTTTTGCGTGCCTGTGGGGTTGGCGGCTTGGCGCCTTGCCGTCAAAGGTGAGGTGAGATTTATTAGTGAGAAACCTATGTCCTATGTTTGTTGTTTTAAGATTAACTATCATAATCCAAATCATTAAAAGTGTATTTCTCTTTTAAAAATAATGATATTGTAAATCTTTTAAATGAGATAGAATAAAAACTTTAGTCTTTTGATTATTTGGTAGATATATATAACTTTTTAGTTATTATTAAACTTTTAGCATTTTAGTAATTAAATTTGTCGTCAGCATGCCACTTAATGAAATTATTGATTTGGTCATTCGATCAAAGCTGCTACTTTAATAATAATTGAACGACTAAATTTGTATTGCAAATAATTGGGGAAACTTAGTATACGCAATAATCATAATTGATGGGTTAAAAATATATACATTTTACACTCTCACATAGTCACATGATTGAACTAACATAATTCGATTAACTGTTTTACACCAAAATATTTGAATTCAGTGACTGATTGAATTCAATGCCCATAAACCCCGCCTTAGTTGGTCTCTTCGGGAAAGCTTGCAACTACTAGTCCGCTACCTAAAAATGTGCTATGGGAGAAATCCGTCTTTTGACCTAGCCTATAAAGGCTCTGGAAAAGTAAACTAGTCTAGGTTACTCATAGCTTATCAATTCAAATCGATAAGACTAATAGATCGTCCCCACATGAAATCAGACTTAAAACTTTATAGTTTTGGGCTGCTATTACCCTCAACATATTAGGTATTAATCATTACAATTATTTTCCTTAGGAAATATTTGCAAAAGTTTCTTTCTCTTTCGTCATTGATGAGGTTTTTACAATTTAGAAGGAGGCCATGGGGGATATTCACCTTTCCTCTGCTTCTCTATATATGCAAGGATAGGACCCCCTCCTCTCTAGATATTTCATAAAGTTAGTTGACCTTTTTTGGTTATACAAAAAATTGAATTTGTTCTTTATCCCTTTGCTCTTTGAAAGCTTATTCGGATGCCTCTAATCAACACTATCAACCATTAAATAATGCTTCAATGGCTAATGAAGAACATGAATCAATAAAGCTAAGCTAGTCAACAACAATATTATATTAATTTTCGTACTGCTATCACTCTCGGACTAACTTTTACTTCTTAACGTGACCAGTTGTACGTGTAAGTCTTTTAAAGTTGACTATGAACTAGTTGATCGCACCACAAATTAGTAAAGAGTAGTTAATTGGCCGTCAATGCATGAGAAATCAAGGTGAGTCAAAGAATTATTTGATCAAACACCATTTCTGTCAAACTCGTCGCACATTGTTTGTGGTCTTCCTAGTTTGATATATATACCTCTCATGTGTCGTTTGCTAATTATTACACATGAGTGAGGTATTACCCAATGCATACTATCACACAATGATTGCGGGTTAATCCAATGGGGTAGTTCAAGTGGCAAGTGAGCTTTCTTTGTGGTAAAGAATTTCTCAAAAATTCGAGTTCGATTTTCACAAGTGGCGATTTCTCCTTGGGCCCTCTCGTGTCTCTCGGAGCAAGCGGGGATTAGTCAGGCGGACCCAAACCGACCGTTACACACCCGACTATTAAACAGACAGAGAAAGACTCGGAACACCTCGAGGAACCAGGTGGACCCGGACCGACCGTTACCCACCCGACTATTAAACGGAAGGAGAAAGATTCAGAACACCTCGAGGAATGATTGCAGGCTATTTTATCACTCGAGAATCAATTATATTGTCAATAATGCATATGATCATGAGAACAAATCGCAAAAGATAAATGGAATTAAAGATAAGAAAAGGGGGGAGAATAAGGAAAGATTGGGTGATATTATTGAAAGCAAGAATCCAAGTATATATGAATATGATGATTCCCGATGGTGTTTAGATGAATATATATTTAAATCTTTGAAGAATAAAGTTACTTGTCGGAATACATACGGGGATTTGGTCGCTAAATTCAATCCTTTGCCGTTTAAGGATACATTTGATTAGCAATAACTGTTAGGATTTGTGCTTCCCTTTCTTCAGCACGCCATGTGAATCATATCTCCTTTTGGATCTCTACTGTCTGCCTACTCTTAATATTATATTATTTTTCTTTCAAATTGTAAAATTTTACTGTGTATTAAGATTCGACAACTTAATCAAAAGTCTTGAATTCAAATCTTGCAATCTGACATGAGCATATTAGTTTTAACTATTGTACCTTTATTCCAAATGCATATTTAAGTGATTGAAAATTAATATTTTATTCTTTTGATTAACATCAAATATCGTAACTTCGCCGGATTAATTTTGACCCTTCAAGGGCTTATCCCTTAGAATCTCGAAGAATAGTGAAGTGCAACTTCAAGTTCCCAACACATTTTGTACACTTTTGTACACAAAAAGCTTCCTCCATACTAATAAGAATAAATGTATAGAATGAAGGTACATATAAAATTACTCAATAGAAACAGTAATACCTTTATAGGACCTGTCCCCTAGAATCCCGAAGAATAGTATAGCGCAACTTCAAGTTCCTAACATATCTTCTACACTTTTGCGCATAAAAAACTTCATCTATACTAATTAAAAATAAAAATATAAAATGAAAATACATGTAAAATTACTTAATAAAAACAGTAAAATACCTCAGAATTACATGTGTAATCCTTTATAAAATAGTACAAGTGAAAATAACATTTTTACTGCTCAGTGCTCACTTAATTCACCCGTGATTGTGGTGCTGTGTGGAGGGAAACATGGACACGTGATCCCACATCCCCTTCCACGTCCTCTTATTTATTTATATATATACTTTGCTCCCAAATTATTTATTTATATACTTATTACTATTATCCATTGTATTATTATATTAAGTTTGAATCTTAAACTTAGTGCTCTCTATCACTCGTAGTCTCGTAGGCTGTTTAGTATGCTTACTTGAAAATTTAGTTGAAAAAGTTAATAGCTAATAAATTAATTAATTAAAATTAAAATATTTGATAAAATTAATTATTGAATTAATTGATAAGTGTAAAAAGATATTAAAAAATAAAATAAGATATAAAAAATTTGATTAATGAAGGGTAGATAATGTCATTTTTGTAAATTACTCCGTAATAAGGATAAAAAAAATTATGAACTTATTTTGAAATGATACACGGATAACGTTTCAAAATAAGCAACTGAGTATTATTTTAATTTTCTTACATTTTACTGAATAGAACTTTCTTATTTTTGTATAATTTAAAATACACTATAAACTCTACCAAACAAAGTCTTTAGTCCTTCTTTAACTAACAAATTATTGAATTAAGCAAATCACAAGATGCCAAGATGTCAAATACAATATTGTTCCTTCTCACTGTTGAAATAACAGGGCGTTTGGTTGGGATTAGGGAATTAGGGTGGAAAAGAATTGGAATTCGGTGGAATTGCAATTCAATGAATAAAGTAGGAATTGAAATTACAGTGTTTGGTATGCAGAAATAGGAGTACAGGGAATTGCAAGGTAAGAAGTGACAAAATGACTAAAATGTCCTTATGTTGTAGTAATAGCAGTAGTAGTAGTAGTAGTAATAATAATAATAATAATAATAATAATAATAATAATAATAATAATAATAATAATAATACTTTCAAATAATAATAATAATAATAATAATTCTTTCAAATAATAATAATAATTCTTTCAAAATAATAACAATAATAAATAATAATAACAATTATTATTATTATTTCAAATTTAAAAAAAAAAAAAACAAAGGGTATGGGAGGAGGGGTAATTACACTAACAAATTGCCCCTTCTCTCCACCGAATTTCAATTCATGGGGGGTACCCCATGAATTGCAATTCATCATTTGGAGGGAATTGCAATTCTGCGGAATTGCAATTCCCTCCAACCAAACATTGTAGTTTGGGAATTCACTGAATTGCAATTCCCCCTAAACTACATCCAACCAAACAGGCCGAAGAGTCCATTTTCACTATTGAAATAAGAATTCATGTAATACTTTTTTTTTTTTTTTGAAAAACATGTAATATTTTCTTTATTGTTATTATATTACTTATTTAGTTTTCCTCAATATAGGGTCATTCACACGTGACTCCTTTCATTAAAGCCTAGTGTCCCCGGAATTCGTGGGTCCACCAGCCTGGACTATTGCCGTGAGCCCAAATCGTGTTTATTTCCAATACATTTTTATACTTTATTGGGCTCCAAAATTTTATGCCATTTGTATTTTAATTTATTTTAATCGTTTTTTAATTTTGTTATGCTAATTATTTTTATATTATATTGAGAATTAATTATAAAAGGAGTTAAAAATGAGGAAATCTGCTCGTGTGTGTATTTTTAAAGGTTACGACGAAAATTCAATAGACACTACTTGAACTTGAAAATGTGTATCAAATAAATTTTTAGGTGACAAGAGAAACACATAACCACTATCCAAGAATGTGGATTGAGTAAATCATATTTTTTTAGGTTATAAGAAAATTCTGTGAACATAAATATATATGTGCAGTCCAACTATCAGCTTAGGCTTTTAGTTGAGATGGAGCACATGCTTTAATTTGGTCTCAAAGCCATGCAAAAGGTCATGGGTTCGAAAGAGACTTCCACGTTTTCTAATGAATTGAGTAAACCATGTTTTCTTAGGTTGCGAAAAAATTCAATAGACACTACTTGAAAATGTGTATCAAGTAAATTCTTAGGTGACGAGAAACACATAACTATTATCTAAGAATGTGAATTGAGTAAATGTGCTCGTGGTTCATGTAGTTGCCCACTTGCCCATGTTTGCCCATTTCAGTCAAGTTCCTGCTGGGTTATTGCCAAGATTTTCTCCCCCCAAAAAAATTGAGTCTTTTCAATCCAACCAACACTAATTCAAATCACCATTGATGTTTCAATGTATAGTACAAACAAGAATCACATACAGCCTAGGAATACCTATAAACATTAGTTGCCACCAAAAGAGAAACCCCAGTTTCATGTTCTTCTCATTGCAAACCGATGCGTTCTAGACTTTCAGCAACTGTTCTCATCCTAGGCCGACACTCGGGATCAAACTCGGTGCAGTTTAAGGCAATGTGAAACGTCGCGACGACCTGTTTCTTGGACTGAACCTCGTGCAGGAGCGCGGGATCTATGATCTCTGACAGCGGCCTTTCGTCCTGGAAAACCTTCCTCACCGTGTCCTCTAGCCCCTTGCCATCCTCGTCGGGCCCTCCCTCTGGCACTCGACCGGTTAAGATCTCCAGAAGCACTACCCCGAAGGAGTAGACATCGCATTTCTGCGTTAGCTTGCTGCCCGAGACACGGGCTTCAGGCGCCTTGTATGCAAGGGATGGCGAGGTCGAGCTTCTCGGGCTTAGTGTGACCTGATTGGCGGAGCTCATCTTTTTGGAAGCTGAGCTCGTGAGCCTCGAGGCATTTGACACGAGGCGGGTTAGCCCAAAACCGGAGATGTAAGGCTGCAGCTCGTCGTCAAGGAGGATTTTCGACGATTTTATGTTCCCGTGAATGTATCTCTTGGGACTGCACTCGTGAATGTGCACCAGACCCCTAGCAACGCCTTGGGCGATCTTCAATCTGGCCGGCCACGACAGTGTTGGCAAGGAAACGCCAGGTCCTCCTACAACAACAGTTAAACACGGCATAAACAAACAGACAATATGTCGGGGGAAACAAAAACACCTGAATTTTTAAAGTAGTACAATACAAATATAAACCGGGATTTCAAGAGGTGTTTTTGCTAAAGACTATACAGGTCTCGGGTTTGATCCTCACCCCGCTTAGATGCACCATAAAAAAGACCGAGGCATACTTTTCCTTTTCAAGTAAACATTTACTCTACGAGGTTTATATTCCTAAACTATCAAGGCAATTCTCATCTTTATGTTGCTTGGTAGTAAGAACTAAGAAGTCCCCACAATCATACACGCAAAGTCATCCCATAACCATAACAAAATGAAAACTTTGTCAAATACCCACTTTTTCCACTTCCAGCAATACTCCCATCTCATAGCCATTTTCTAATTAGCTAACCCTACCCGAGAATACTCTGTCTAAGGTACACAGGTAGTAAATATGTCAGCGGTCCGACAGGCAATTGATGTCCCATTATGAGGCATTAATCTAAAGTTCCAAACTATACAAGATGTGGGCACCGTGAATTTAATATGCACACATGCACCTTTACGAAATCTTATCTTAAATGTCCCGAATCAACAATGATGAATTTCAGTCAAAAAGTAATCCACTCAATAGTGTAGCTAGTAATAGCATCAAAACGCATATCCTGATATCAATAACAATGCAGCATTCTTCGAGATTTCGAGTAATGAATACAGAACAGTTAACAGACATCAAAACGCATAATCTGATATCAATCACAATGCAGAATTTTTCGAGATTTTGAGTAATGAACACAGAACAACAAACAGTTAACACACATCAAAACGCATAATCTGATATCCATTATTCTTCGAGGTTTTGAGTAATGAATACAGACCGGTTAACAGACATCAAAACGCATAATCTGATACCAATCACAATTCACAATGCAGCATTCTTCGAGATTTCAAGTAATGAACACAGAACAGCAAACAGTTAACACACATCGAAACACATAATCTGATATCCCTCGAGATTTCGAGCAAAGAACACAGAACAGCAAATAGTCGAAGATTAATGATGTTTTACCATGTAAAGCATTGCGAAGGCTTCCATTGCAGATGAAATCAGTAACCAGAAGCTTCTCATCACTGGCATAGTAATAAGCTCTGAGTCTAAGAATGTTTGGATGGTGAACCCTTCCAATGGCTTCAACCTCTGATTCGAACTCTTTGAACCGCCACGTGGCGTCTCCTTCGCTTAGGCGTCTCACTGCCACCACAGTGGCGCCGCCGCCGCTCGCCGCCGTGGCCCTCCCGCCGCCGGCCACCACTTTGTAGACTATCCCACTCCGGCTCTTTCCGACCACATACGCGGATGCTCTCAGCAAATCTTCTAATTCCAACGAGAACCCTTCGTCGACGGCGATGTATTTCCCCTTTTGCCCTTCTTCGCTTGTGGGCCCCTCCGTCGTCATGCCCAGAGTCTCTTTCCGGGTTTTGCCCTCGGTGAGGTTCCATTTTTTCCGGAGTACCCAGAGTGAAAGAAACACCGCGCCGATCACTATGGACACGCCGGAAATTAAAGAAACCGTCGCCGACCTGAGTTTCTGTTTTCCTTTATGTTCTGAATGCCCATTCGGGAAAAAATCCGGGCTTTGAGGGTTTTCCGGGTTTGGGTTTCGGGCTTCGGGCTCCGGGCATGGAGTTGCCAATGGGAACCCGCAGAGGTATGGGTTGCCGGAGAAGGCGGTGGGTCCCTGGTTCAACAGCGACCCTTCCGCCGGAATCTTCCCGGAGAGATTGTTGTGCCGGAGGTCCAGGCTCAATGCTACCGGAAACCGTCCGTACGACGCCGGAACTTCGCCGGAAAACGTGTTATACGAAAGGTTCAAAGTTCCGGCGAGGTTGGAGAGGGCGTTAAGCTCCGGCGGGAGAGACCCATTGAGGAAATTGGAAGAAAGGTCGAGGTGAGTGAGGTTAGTGAGGGCGGTGATCTGCGGCGGCAAGGGCCCGGAGAAAAAGTTGTGGGAGAGGTCAAGGGAGAGAAGAGAGGAGAGAGCGCCGAGCTCCGACGGAATGTAGCCGGAGAAGTTGCCGTTGGAAAGGGAAACGCCGGTGACTCGGCGGTTATGGTCACACGTCACTCCAGCCCACCGGCAAGGAGACGAGTCCGATTCCGACCAGCTCCCTAGAACCTCAGATTCGCCGGAAAAAATGGCAGCTTTCAGAGCTAAAAGCGAGAACCCATCTGAACTGAGACCCAAAGATACAGAAACACCCACCGCCAAGAAGAAGATTACACCCAAAAACAGGGAATCCCCACTGAAATTCCTCATTTCAGTGAATCAAAGATTGAATCTTTATCACACCATCGAATTAAAAAAAAAAAAANTTAAAAAAAAAAAAAAAAAAAAGCGAAAAAAGATTGAATCTTTTGCATGGGAAACCAGATTTCTAGGGATTTTCTGCAACCAAGAGCAGGTTACTGCGGAAGAAGAAGAGAGTGGGGGTTATTGTTTGTCCTAACATGTGACGTATTATGGTTTTTTCTTGAACTGACTACAAAGATTTTGAATTTGTTTTTCTTGAATTTGGTGAGTAAGGTTAATGCTTGTTTCTTGTTGTTTATGATGTTTGGTTTAAGATTAAAGATTAACAATTAAAGATTAGCAGTTCTTTAGTTATTAGGTGTTGTTTTCAATGCTATAAGTGCAGGGTTTTAGAAATTGGTGAGACTATCTTTGGTTTGTTTCATTCATTGTCTCAACATGCTTAAAGCCTGTTAAGCCTGTCATTTCCATATGCAGGTACACTTATTCAAATTTCCTTCCCTTTTTTTTTTTTTTTTTTGAAAACTCCTTTTTTCTTTTATCAAACAAGCATTTTCAAGTTGATCGGATAGTTAACTTTTTTGTGGATGATTTTTTGTAAATTATTCAGTTAAGGAGTTTTTCAGTAAATAAAAAGATAATACTATGTATATAGTTGCAAAAAATTTAGTAAACCACACTTGTCTATATGTCAGGACGTCGGGTACATGCCTACCGTTAGAACTTGCACCTCGTGGTCTGAAAAAAAAATTCATTAGTTTATTTTTTGTTAGGAAATGTTTTCATTAGTTAAAGGGTCAAAATCGCACAGTTTTATAAAGAAAATATATTTTTAAATTTTTTTTTTTTTTGCAATAAAGAACAATCAAAACTACTCATAACAAATATTTAAGATGGAAAAAAAATGTTCTTTTTTTTTTTTGCACAAAGTTATTCAAGGGGCATTTTTGTGATGGTAGTGTTTGAAAAATCAAGGAGGACACAGGCTTTGGTGCTGTTTTTCATAGTGATGACCAGTCTGCACTGACAACTGTATAAGGGTTTTATAGTAATTTTAATTTATAAAAAGTACACATAGACATAGTATATCTCAACTTCATCAAACTCTAACCTTACGGCTAAAAGTGAGTTTTAATTATAATTTTTCAACTATTGGATTATTGGTATTATATTTTGAAAAATTGAATTTAAAACAATTTAAGTCAAGTCTTATTAATCGAATTAGATAAACAAAATGCGGAAAGAATAGTAAAATTTTGGTACAGTAGTATACCAAATCCAATGGGAAGGACAAGAGGGTGGTGGACTGTCTGTATCTAATCATTTTGTTTTTTAATTTGTCTCAGAAAATTTTGGCTGTCTTTTGTAAAACAACTGACAATAGAAACCTGCTCAAAATAAAATAACAAGCTAATTTTTTTTTCTTTTTATTATTTATTCTTAAATCAGAAAAATATTTTTAGAAAACTCATTTTTATTTCAAATTGTAGACTAGTATTTAAAAATATTGTTCATCACAAGAATTGAACACTTGACCTTTTAATGAATAGTCAGTAAAACATATAGAGTAATTCATTGTTGAATTACAATTCTGCAAACTGTGAAATTGCAATTCCTCTCGCCAAACAATGAAACATAAATTATATAGAGTTTGGTAGGAATGAAATTACAATTTCATCCCTTAGGGTTTGGGATCTTGTTCAGCCTTGTATTTGTGATTTATTTTCCTCTCAATCAAAATCAACCAGGAATTGGACTTACATGAAAGTTGGTGTTGTTGTATTTAACAAAAAGATAAAAATACAGTGCCAGAAAACCACACATTGATGGGAAAAAGTTTCACTCATTACTGCCTTGTGGTCCATTCAATAAAAGATATGGTTTGAGCTCTTTTGAGCTGCATTGCACATAAACTCCAAAAGAAACATGCAAAAGGCATCAAGTCAACTGCTAAACCACACCAATGAATCAAGTGCTTAATTATGGGACCTGCTAAATGTAAAATCTTGTTTTTGTTTTTTGAAGATGGGGAAGAAAACCTTAAAATTTAGTAACAGAATCACTCGACGGCAGGAACTTTCTTCGCGTAAGGAATACTCAAACAATCTTTCACAATGGAATCTATCAAAGATGAATGCAGGTGATCTGACAAAAGACGAAAGTATGCACCACACGAGCAATGTTACATTGAAATCCGTAGGTACTCAGATATTTAATTTGTTGATATTTTACTATTTTATTGTAATGACAAGTGATCTAAATCTGAAATCCCTTATCCATGAAATCTATAAGCAAACACCCATAACTCAACTTTTTACGCACCACACGAGTCAATGTTACATATTAATGGCAAAGAAATTTAAATACATAGTGGGATATCATATGAAAAGAAAAGGAAAGAATTCATAATTTCATGGGGCTTTTATGTAATGGTAGGGTTGAAAAATTAAAAAAGACACATACTTTGGTGCTGTTTTTCATAATGTCCAGTCTCCCCTAATGGTCAATTGTGTATATCTAATCCTCTTTTAATGGTGGGACAGCTAGCCTGACTGAAAAAATTGCTTCACAGATTTTGAATTGGGACTTCCCTACCAATTTTGATGCTATTGATGGTGGTAGTATGACCATTATGTGGAATGCTCCAATTTGGTGTTTCTTGAGATGAAGCATTCATCTTCTTGGCTTTTTGGAGATTATGCATTCACAAATTTTGAAAGTTGGGAACTCGCACCCACTATTCATATGCATTGATTAAACTCCACCTTGTAACCCTAGCAGATAAAGGATCACAAAGAGATAAACCAATCTAAATTGTCTATAGCTGACCAGCTCAAATTAAGAAGGTCGATAGGTGCTTCCATTGGGAGTCAAACTTAGAACCTTGTGGTTATCAAGTGAACAGTCCAACCAACTTGGTTGGGGTTGTCTCTTTCTCTACGAATTTTGATGCTATTGAGTTGAATTTATAATCTTATGGTTACCAAGTCAACAATCTGACCAACTTGACTTTGGTTCCCCAAGGACTATGTAGCTATAATCTCATGAGATATATGCTTTAAACAATGATAAGTTGTTTCCTTTCTAAGGACATTTTAAGTGGACCAGAAGAGAAAGATGGTCCAGGAGTTGCAATAAGACAAGCACTAAATACACAGTGAGAAAGCCAAGAAATCCACTGCCAAATCAATTGCATAGTTTTGGCATAATGTAGAGATAAAATCAACCAAACATGTCATGAAATGAAAAGCATCATAGACAACCATGCATTTGTCTGAACTATCACAGAATTCACTCTTATTAGCAAAGAAGATCTGACAATTACTGATATGATTGGCACTTGTAAGGCTATATATATATATATATATTTATATATATATAATAAAAATGCGAAAAAGAAACATGTAACTAGTCAGCCAGCTTGGCTGTAAGGTCTTTCATGGCTTACAAACAAAACGGGGTGTGCTGCTACGATCTTACAGTTTTGATCTCGTGCCTTTCGTCCCGGGAATCTGCAGTGCATCGTAATGACCAGAGCCATTATACAAGACCTTGATAGGGTCGTCTTTGCCATACTCTTCTTGCCCGTACTCTGCAATTGATATTAGGCCGCGGGACTTATGGTCATAGATGTACACCGTGATTGGCATCCTGCAATTGTGAAAATCAGTGCTGGTTTAAGTTCAATATCAATATATCGTCGATCTTTTCTGTTTTGCTTGTGGAAATATAATTCATTTCTAAGCATAATACGCAAACGCCTATGGAAGAGACTTACTGGAGAACATGAGAAGCCATTAACAATTCAGGTTCACCTCCCCATACATAAGGTTTCCTCATTTGTGCAACGTATCTGTCGAAATCACCTTCAATGAACCTGCAAGATTTTTGAGTTTGAATCTATACGTAATTGGCCAAGATTTGTATATATTATAAAACAGAATCCTTTGTAACAGGAAACTTAATTGTAGAAGTTGCACCATACTAACCATTCTGTCTCTTCCCGTCTCTTAATAAATTCATCTGCCACCTGGCAAGGTCGATGCATCACAATCAGCAAATTACAGGCTTTACAGCCGCAATTAGTGCAACTAATAAATTGTATGTATAAGCACCTTTCCTCCTGCTTCCTCTTCCTTTTTCGACTTCGCCAAAAAGGGAAAGGAGAAAAGGATTGAAAACAGATCTGAACAATCAGGTCTGAGAGAAGGAAATGGGTAGCAGAACAACGTATACATCTTAAAGGAGGCAAGAGGAAAACCAACTCTAGATAAACTAGGTAAGGTTTCCAAAATGATTTTTTTTTTTTAGATACAAGGGAATCAATCTCGAAACCTCTTATAGCAAGTCTCATACCTATGTCATGAGACTACAAGCTCCCTGCAAATGATTTTTTTTTTTTAAATTGTGTTTTTGTATTTTATGGTTATGATAATATGAGAATAGAACCATTGTGGAAGAGTAACATCTCTTAACTACCATGCTTGATCAGAGTGAAGGGTACATTTAGATAATGAATTTTTAATCGCTAAGTATATGAAGAGCAGACATACTTTTTCCCTTAATTCATCTGCTAATTGCCTTTGAAGTTTTTCATCAGGGGCCGCCTTTCCTGATCTTAGACAAGCTCCATGAACAACAGAACGAAACATGCATCTCCCATCCCCGGGTATACCTGCACAGGATGGAATAATAATAATTATTATTATTAGTTTTATAAGTAGACAGATAACTAAAAAATATATATATATTTTGAGGCACAGTTATGAACACCATCTCCCTTTGATAAATACAGGAAGTATAAAAGTTTTGGAACATGAACTCACCAGTCACAGAATAGTCAGTATGAACCTCCTTTCCATGTGAATAGGCGACAGAAAAAGAATCAGAGCCATCTTCCTTATTTTCAATATGATCAACGGATTTGGCATGCACCCGCGCAGAATTTGAACAGCAAACCAGCAATCCACTAAAAAAACCAACAGAGGTAAAGAATTGCTGCCAGGAATTGGGTCCCAAATTAAATTTGAAACCGTGACTCTTTGCTTGACTAGGTATCAAAAGCTTCATATTCATGTTTTGGGTCCCGGTTGAAATATCAACACAAGTCTTCCTGGAACCAGTGGTGTTAACTGTAGATGTAAATTTTAAGGACTGATTGCTGTCCTTTGACTTGGAGATGGTAGGCCCAAAACTTCTTCGGAACGCTTGAAAGCTGATTGCAGGTGCACTGCAGTTGGACTTCAATGAAGAAACAGTTGCATAATTAAACCTTGGATGCCATACAGAGATACGGAAACAGCATGAAGTGCGAGCAGTATCACAGAATTGGCTGTTCATCTGTCCCTCAAGACACCCTCTTAAGGAGACTATACTTTTAACACAAGATTTGACAGAGGTGCAGATACTCATGTTGGCATATCTCCAGTAATCTGCAAAAATTTATTTTGAATCATCCAGCACCGTAATTGTAGAAGTCACAATGGTTGATCGGCTTTTAGAACAGCTGCAAAGTATATAGCCTGCAAACACAAATCAGAAAGTAGACCAAATTCAGAAAACTATGCATCTCAAAAGCCATTCCTCTTACAATGAATTTGCTTCTCATTTTGGTATACTAAATTCTAGAAAGAGAAATGCAAAACATATACTCATTCCACCGTATAAAGCAAATACAATGCTTTCACGCCACCGTTAACAACACAAATACAATTCTTTCACGCAACAAGTGTTTCAAAACGTAACGCAATCCACCAGATAAAGCAACTTCTAGCGGATCCAAAGCAGCTTCTCGCGGATCAAAAGTAGTTTCTCACGGATCACCTAATCAAAAGAAACTTTGGTTCACACGCATTTGCTTGCTTTTCTTGGGCATGATGGGCACCTATGTGACGGATTCAACTGAGAGAGCATTGGCAAGCATTAAACTCTTGACTGGTCCATGTAAGAGAATCATGCTTCACCTAGTTAGGGCTATTAATGAACCGAACATGAACGAATGGAGGTTGTTCTTGTTCATTTGTTAAGATTTTTGGAGTGTTCGTGTTCGTGTTTGTTTGTTAAGATTTTTGAAAATTTTGTTCGTGTCCGTTTGTTAAGCGTTCATTAGTGTTCGTTAACGTTCACGAACATGTTCGTTTACATTTGTGAACACGTTCATGAACTCTTAATAACCAACACATGCTCATGTTCATGATCATAATTCGTTCATGAACAAGAAATAATCTATGTTCACAAACAATAATCAAACAACACAACATAACAACTATATATATATATGTTTGACTGCTTGTTCATAAACATTATTAAATTAACATTAAGCAAGCATGCTCGTGAACATTATTAAACGAACACACACGAGCTTGTTCACGAGTTCTTAGCAAACGAGCCTACGTTCGTTTATGAACCGAGCTCTAAAATTTGTTCATAAATGTTCGTTTACCTTAATAAACGAACACAAATAGTTTATCGAAAGTTCTGTTCACTAACACCCCTACGCCCACTCACCACTTCCGGGGAGTATTTTCTTGTTTATTTGGGGATTGGAAAGGGAACAATTGGAACCCATAGCAGGACCTCAAATAACACTGTTTATCTAAACCCTGCCAGCTCTAGAGTACCCCCACACACTCTTCCTCCTCATCAGCAAAAGATCTTCTTTTCCCACTTCCTACATTTTTACCCAATTTCGAAAAGCACCATGACTATCTATGAAGAAAACCAGCAATACACTTATAAAACCCTTAACAACAGAAACACAATTACCACCTAAATGGCATTCATTTAAGGTATCATCATTTCTTTTTTAAAGATCATCAACTGAAACTAAGTAACTAACCACTCCTAACTCATTGCATTCAATTAATAACAATAATAAACCAGACAGAATCTTCATAAACATATAAAAAAGACAGATGGGCACCACAGAAACATACAATTAAAGAGGATTAAGTAAAAAAATAAAACCAGCTGAAGCTCCAAAAGGATATGCATTAGACACAGGACAAGAAGACATACCCGGGAAGAAAAGAAATGAATGTAGAGCAGTAATAGAATGTCGAATTAAACATCAGCGAGGTTAAGGTGAATATCACAAGTAAGAAATGCAACGTTATTGAAGCAAAGAATCACCCGTTAATGTTCGGAATTTTGATTGTTGAAGCAGAAAGGGATATTTTTTCCGTTTTTCGAGTTCTCCTCCGGCAGTAAATAGAAAATGAAAATGAAAATAAAAAAATTTCTACTGGGAGTTTCTTCAAGCTTCTTGGTCGTCCTAATCGGTGGTTGAAATCGTGGCTTTCAGTTCACAGGAGACAGTGAGA
Source organism: Ipomoea triloba (assembly GCF_003576645.1). Classification (NCBI taxonomy): domain Eukaryota; kingdom Viridiplantae; phylum Streptophyta; class Magnoliopsida; order Solanales; family Convolvulaceae; genus Ipomoea; species Ipomoea triloba. The sequence continues at coordinate 2,125,859 of NC_044930.1, forward strand.
TGGAAGTCATGGAACACATCCAAACGGTGTCGTTCTTTAACGGGAAACCCAAATTTGAAAAACCATATTTTAGATTAGGGTTTTAATTTAAAACAAAAAAAAAAGAAAAAAAATAGAAATCATAAGTAATTTAACAATTCAAAAGGAATTAAAATACAGGATATCACGAGATAAAATTAGTAAAATTAATTAATGTACCTTAGATCACAGTGAAACAGGGTTAGTGATACAAACTCATCAAAACATTGAATCATAAATAAATTAATATATGAATGCCAAGACCTTGTGGTTTAGTGGCATCCGGTTGCACTCTTATATAGAAGGGAGTGGGTTTCGGATCAAAAGCAGCTTCTCGCGGATCACCTAATAAATAAATAAAACTTTGATTCGTGCATTTTCTTGCTTTTATTGGGTGTGACGGGAACTTTCCGTGACAGACTTAATAAGTATTGGCAAGAATCGAACTCCTAATTGTGTCTGGATCTGATATTTTTACTCGGCAATTCATCAAGTGACCTCACAATTGCCAAAGTTTTCAACACCAAATGTAAACAACAAAAAAAATTTGTATTTAAAACCAATGAATATTATAGTAACAAACAATTTTTACACTGGAGAATCATGATATGTTCTCAAATTGAAACCACTTGATACTACAAAAAGACATTAGATTAGTGGCAATACAAGATTTTATATATGCAAATCCCATAAGAAAATCACTGCAATGAGAAAGCCAGTTCTTGAAAGGTCTCCCCTCTGTGCTCAAAATTTCTAAACTCATCAAAGCTAGCACAACCTGGACTCAGTACAATGGCATCACCTGTACTTGAACCAAGAAGATGCAGTTACATTAAGAAACAATCACCCGGTTTTCCCACCAAAGGCTAATTCAGGTTGAGTTTGACTCTTACTCGGGAGTAAGGCCTAACTCAGGAGTTTTTAACATGGCGCACACGTACAACAGTCGATCCTCTGACTTTGCAGTTACATTAGCAATGTCTAGTGACCATTGGGCAAGGAGAGTTCCTTCATGTAGTTGGGTACAAATAAGCCAGTGGGGTATGTAAACGAGGACGGGTCACATGGTTTTGTACTGGTTTGCTTTGAGCTGTCGAGTGAGGTTTCTCTATCTCTTAAGAAAGGGGCTTTGGACAACCCTGCTTTAGTATTAAAAGGGGTGTAGTGTTGGGGCAACCCAAACCAAGTTGGTCATGCAAGATCAAGTTGCAAATTCGACTCTCAACAGGAACAGTCTATTAGTCTTTTTGGTTTGAGCCGGTCAACTATAGGCAATCTAGGTTGGTTTACCTCCTTGTATCCTTTGCTAATTAGGATCACAAGGCGGGGTCTATCCAGTGCACACCATCAGGTAGTGACTGTGGGAAGTAATCTCTGATGTGCACTCTATAAGCTTGATTTGGTTTAGAAGCAGACATTAGAACAAAGTGGTAGCAGAGAAAAACAAAAGGACAGACCTTGTTGTGCAATTTTCTTTGCCAGGCACACTGCATCCTTGAGATGCTTAGTGTTTAAACAAGGAATGGTTACACCATTAACATAGAGTGTCTTCTGAATCATCATCCCAGAAGATCCAAACTACAAATGAAGCAAAAACTTGCTTATGATCCTCAACCAATCATTAAGCAGAAGTGAATTGCATACAGTATTCATAAACCGATAAACCCAAAAGCCATGACATACAGTGATTACGCCTCTATGGCGCTTCAGAGGCTCCACCAGATGCTCGAAGCCATCCAAACCTTGCATTTTCGTGTCCTAAAAAGAAGGAAACAAAAACCAAAACAAAAACATAAGCAGAAAGACACAACTTTTTCTGCAGATATCAAACATCCATATGATCTTAGCTGCAGTTTGGTTCTTGGTTCTTTTCTGTAATTTCCTATGGATCATTTTAGCCTTTTAGGCACCACATCATAAAAAAGAAACGCATTTGGTGTAACGAGTTACAAAACCTTTGCAACGCCACCAAGGAGAAGAACCGCCTTCTGTTTGACACCCATGAGCCCAGAATACGTAGCTTCAACATTCGTTGCCTTGCTATCATCAATCCAGGTTACGCCATTGTTATCAATACGAACTGCACGGGGCAAGACTGATAAGTTTTCCTAACCACAAAAACTTCAGTTTGGGAAGTAAACGCGTATTGCTATGAGATAGGTTCAATAATGCAGGTCAGAACTACTAAAGGCATATAGTATAAGAGAGAACGCTCTCTTACTTACCAACTTGCATTCGGTGACATGGAGCCCGTAGTTTACTAATAGTTGAATCTATGGATGTCGCGTTGATGCCAATATCCAATCCAGTAACCGATAGTGCAGCAACTGCAGCATTGATGTAGTTGTGCATCCCGATTGCCTTTAGGGCACTCAAATCCAGCTCTGAATCACATCCTATCGCTGGAACCTTTAACTTGGCAACCTTTGCCTCCATGCTTACCTGCACCATTGCAGTTAAAACATCTTTTACGATCTTTTACGATCTTTAAGTTAGAGATAGGTAAAGGATTGTGCCATAAGTATCTTACTTTGACACCAGGGCAAGTGCCAATCCAAGCAGGATTAAAGTCATGCATATGAGCCCTTAATGCTTCTAACAGATATTGATTTCCTGAAAGATGCATCGATTGAATGTCAGAAAAAGGCGATATAATGATGAACCAGAAAAATGGAAAACGAAAAAAATATAATAATTACTGAACAAGAACATTCAGTGTATACCAGGTGGAAGAATGCCAATCTTGTTCCCTTTCATGTGTGAAAAAACACGGCACTTGGTCATTGCATAGTTCTTCATTGTTTTGTGCCTCTCGAGATGGTCAGGAGATAGATTTACGACCACAGCAACCTATATAAGCTTTCAACAAGGCGAAAAACATGGAAGTGAGTATTATAAGATCGATCAGCTTTCTGGACGCACATTGCAGCTTTAAAATGTGGGCTTACCGTTGGGCAAAAGTAACTGTTCGGGACTTCTAACTGATAGCTACTCACCTCCACAACTGCCACCTGAAAATTTCATTAAATCATTGTTAGCATTTTCAAGAAGTGGCAAACTGGAATGATCAGAAAACTAACGATAATTGACATTTTGAGCATAAACGACTGTGAAAGATGTGAAGCCTAGTTAATTCTCCGACTCACCTGGAATGGACGTTGAGGAGAAAGAGTTAAGCACTCAAAAGCAGCATCTGAAAGCGGGACTCCTAGGTTGCCCCCAACAAATGTCGGGATGCCCAAATGGTTGAGCATCTACCTTCACAATTGTTGAAAACACCTATTCTTAGTAACGAGAAACCAGCTTAGGGGCATTTTCTTCATCTGTTTCATACAGCACTTTACAAGATCGTGAATAATTGATGTTAACATACACTATGAAAACTCTATAAATATAACAATTAAACGAGAATAACCTGCCCAGCAAATGTGGTAACCGTAGATTTTCCATTAGTTCCTGTAACTGCTATGATCTCAGTGCATGTTGGAAGAGCTTGTGCAGCAAAATCCAACTCAGACATCACACACTTCCCCTATATTTGAAAAGAGAGAATAGCTTAGTTTTAGTCTTACGATTCAAAATATATTTGTGTTTACTCAAAATGGATTATACGGATTTGTGATGAAGATTGTGGAGTTGCTATCATCCGATTAGCTAGAGAACAACTAGCACGACAGAAACTACAAATGCTTTTTGAGTACTACTGACTCTCTTACAATGTAGTATTTGTTCATAGCTACTTTCTCAAACTACAAATGCTTTATTTATACACAAAACAGAAAGAGTGGCAACATGAAAGCATCATCTATATCAACACCCTCTAAATTCGTAATTTCCTATTGAACAAGAAAGAATGGCAACTTGAAACTTGAAAGCATCATCTATATCGACGCCCTCTAAATTCGTAATTTCCTATTGAACAAGAAATAGCTTAAACCATGCTTTACCGAAGCTAACAGCGAGGCGAGGCCATAATTTTGCAATGGAACCCCGGGGGAAACGACTACAATATCTGCATCTCTAAGCAGCTCGCCGTCAAAATCACCAAGAATTGTCCTCACACTATCTTTCCCAAAGGCAACATTTTGCTGCAGACAATTCACAACATTAAAATCTGCAGAACTCCTTAATAAAATGAAGATTCATAAATAATTTCACCATGACAATACCTCAAGTAGTGAACCCACATTCTGATTTTGATCAATGGCCACAACAGAAGCCCCCCTTGCGAGAGCTAGCCTTGTTGCCGCTATTCCAGATTTTCCAAGCCCTATAATCTGCAACTCATTCACAAATGTTACCCCCATAAGGCCATAAAAGCTTTATCTTATAATCTTAATAAGCAAATAAGATCAAAACAACAATGGGAATTGGTTGAATTGAAGGAAAACCAAGAAAGGAAGCTTCTTTTCTCCTCCTTGCACTTACAGCGACGGTTTGACCTCTGAGATCTTGTTGGCGATGGCAAGATTGAATCTTTGGGCATGAAATAGCAGTGCCTTTGAATCTGAAAGATTGAAGCTTCATCATTTCCGGCTTTCCGCCCTGCTCAACTACTATGGAGACCTGAGTAAATCAATAAATAAAAAATAAAATAAAATAAATAAAAAAACATTTTTAATTAAAAATATTGAATAATACTTACTTTTTTTCTTTAAAAAAAAAAAAAAAAAGAAAAGAAAGAAATTGGGAAAGTTCTTTTTTTTTTTTTTTGAAAATTAAAATTGGGAAAGTTCCTTTAGTTGCCTACTGTATCTGTGTATCTTCTCTGTCTATAAAGTCGCAGCAGCAACTGGGCAAGTTATCACTATCACCCTGTAAAAGTAAAACCCTTTGTGTTAATTAGGGCAAGTTTAATTAGGGAAAGGGTGATAAGTTTTTGGCCTAACTGTATGCTTATGTAAAAAAGCTTTCAATTTTCTGGGAAAGATTAGACAATTTTAATAATTAAACTCAGAAAAGCAAGGCAATGGCTTGGGAACCCATTCTCTGGCTAATCTTCTTCCTCTTGAACATCGCCCTTATCGCCTTGATTCTCTATCAGGTACGCTTCTTTTCTCTTTTCTCTCGTCTTCCGTTTGGTTGCAGTAGTTTTTTTTTTTTTTTTTTTTCCAAAAGTGATAATGAATTGCTGTCAAATTCTTTGATGAATTGTGTTTTGCTCATCAATTTAGAAATCTTGAGCTGCTGCTTTGTGGATTTTATGTTAATTTGAGCATCTTCATGAATTGTGTTTATTTTGAACTGGTTGAGTTTGAATGGTTTGCTGCAGATTGTATGTTTATCGGATTTGGAGGCGGATTACATGAACCCTTATGAATCGTCGTCTCGGATAAACAATGTGATTCTCAAAGAGTATGTGTTGCAAGGTGTATTCTGCATTTTGTTTCTTGTGACTGGGCATTGGTTCTTGTTCCTGCTCACAGTACTTCCCACTTACTATAATTTGAAGAAGTAAGTAAGGTTTCCTGTCATTTTCCTCTTGATGATAATGTTTCTTAAGTATTCATAATCTGCCATTCCTGTCTATGATGAGTATGTTGTGAGTCTGTGAATTCGGTTTTCTCAATGCTGTGTTTCAAACCATTTAGTTCCACTTGTTGAATTTGGAAGATGGAATGGCCTGGCAGGTGGAGAACAACAACCACCCGCCAGAAGCAAAATGAAGAATCAAGGAATGGAAAATGTATATAAGACTACACACACACACACACACATACACATATATATATACACAAATACATAACTGTAAGTACCTATCCATAAACTGACACCTATTCATAAACAGACACAACCCTATAGATAAACCTAACTCTTTATTTTTCAACACCACTCCTTTAATTTTGTCCTCCCCCAAACGTTTTGATGATAATGTTCATTTAGTATTCATAATCTGCTGTTTCTGTCTATGATGAGTATGTTGTGACTTGTGAGTCTGTGAATTCGGTTTTCTCAATGCTGTGTTTCAAACCATTTAGTTTCACTCTAATTTTGTCCTCCCCCGACGTTTTGATGATGATGTTCGTTCAGTATTCATAATCTGCAGTTCCTGTCTATGATCAGTATGTTGTGGCTCTGTGAATTCGGTTTTCTCAATGCTGTGTTTCAAAGTATTTAGTTCCACTCCTTTAATTTTGTCCTCCGCCCACGTTTTTGGTAAACTAGCGACCTATATGGTAGACACTATGATATGAAAATAAAGGTTAAAGGAAGATTTCAAGAGGTTTGATGTATTTATTCGAAATTCTGGAAATGGAAGAATGGATAAATAGCACTGTTACATACCTGCATCGTTATTACAGAGTATTTGACAGGCTCTGATGTGGTTGCTCAGGTTTTCTGAAGCTGAGTTTTGACTTGAAAAAATTTGCAGGTTCTTGTCACGGCAGCACCTCATTGATGTGACTGAAGTGTTCAGGGCCATTGATTTCGAGAAGAAACTTCGGATTGCCAAGCTGGCGTTCTATTTAATTTTTTTCATCGTCGTCATAGTCAGGTCAGTTATGCACTTAAATCTACTGGAATTATGCGCTTATATTTTGGATTAGGCTAATGTTAGGCTTTATTTGCTCTGGATATAGATTTTCCAATGCGGGGGCATTTTCTACTGTGCTTTCGGTTCTCAGATCCAATAGCAAAGATTTAGATGTTCGCTCCTCGGTTCTTGAATTTTAGAAGCACAACTGTTTATGCATATTCCACCGAGACTTCAAAAATCTCTCCTTTTTTCTTCCCATTTCTTGAACCAAACAAACCATGCTGTTTTTATATGACTCTTGGTAACTACATTGCATATCATGCTAGTGATCTTTCGTTTTACAAATACGATTGGTCCAAAGTTTTCGTGCATGCTAGTTGCAACCGGGATTAGAAGCGATGGGTTTTTGGTAACTTTCTGTAACGAGTGAGTTTGGACTATAACTCAACCGATCATTCAATGAAAAACATCTTTGTCTGCTGTAACGCTTTTTCATCAGTCAAATGTAATGTTTAGAAGGGAATTCTATGATTCTCCCGTGAATCCCGATGGTTTTTGTTTGATGCACTTTGCATGTTGTTCCTAGAATTCTCTCTCTGTCTGTCTCTCTAACGTCGTCGTCATCATCATTATCGTTGCAAATGGCAAATGTTTGGCAGGCTGGTGATATCTGTTATCAGATGTCTAATCGACGACGAGCATGAAGATCTGCATTTTGGCGTATTTAGCAGCAGTCCTGTTTTCAGATGAAGTTCTGTTCTGTTCCATCTTCATTAGGTATGTTTTCCAAAAAAAAAAAAAAAAAAAAAAAAAAAAAAAAAACCTACCTTTAAATCCTAGTATTTGAGCTAGCATAGTTCAGTTTCCACTGATCAATTGTAGTCTGCAGAAAAACAGTATATCAGCTTGCATTCTCTATGTTTGTCTTGTGTGACCATTCTTTTCAAGATGAATTTTCCAAACTAACATTTTCAAGATTTGTGTTTTTTGCGAAGTCGATAAACATTTTGATTGAATTGACAGTCGATGACCAAATTTCTTAAAATGGATTTGTTCAAAATTCGATTAAATTAATATCTCTTGCAAAATACAGAGTAAAAATAATAATATACGAAGTAATATTATTAAAAAAAAAATTAAAAGTGAAATAAACTCATAAAACAACCACTTCGGAACCAATGGGTTAGATATCTTTCCAATATTGAGCTAAGGTGAGCTAAACTATTTTGGGCTATGAAAAAAATTTAATCATTATCGGAGGATGTGCATTGGATAAACCTATTAGTATCTTTTCAAACTTGAGCTAAGGTGAACTCTATTACTTTGGATGATAAGGAAAATCCATCAAGGATATGCATTGTGTAAACTTTGTTCGCAAACCACACAAGAGAATTAAACTGTATTAATAAAAAACCTTGGCAAGGTGAGTTCTTTTGTCTATATAGAGTCATAGAGAGTAGAGAGCAGCATGACAACTTATACCATAGATCATAACCTTCAGATTCTGTATCTATAGTTGATACATTCTGTACTTATAGTTGATAGTTTCTGTACATGTAGTTACCATATTATGTGTCAGTCATTAAAAATTGTTAATTGTAAGTACATAATATGTTAATGGAATGTATATAATTTTTGTATCAAGGTTCACAATACAATATGAACTCTCAATCCATGGTATAACAATTGGAGCAACATATAGTGGGCCGGAATGTGGGTTGGGCCTGTACGAGAGAACAAAACATAGAGTGTCTGATATGTAATTTGGGCCAGGATCCAACAGCAGCGGTGACAGCGACAAATGTGTTGTTTTGGGCCCCACATTATCTTACAATTGTCTGACAGTGAAATTAACACACACCCCGACACACAATAGGATACAGCACAGCCGTGCAGGTCAAAATTGGAAAATAATTGTCAGTATGGCCCATTCGGGTCATCATCGACCCGGATTCAGACATCTAACTTTCTTACTTAGGCTTTCCTCAATAGTGTGTGGTTTTTAGAAGATTTTATAAGTGCGATTAGAAAAGATAAAATATGGTGGAGAAAAGAAACAGAAAAACAAAATCAAGAACTGTAAATATGGACAACGACAATTTTGGATTATAGTCCACAATACGCATATTGCATGATAGACTCTGATTCACAATATTAGACATTCTTTTCAAAAGTTTTGTCGGACCGGGGTGTGGGGCCCTTAGGGTTGGAGATTCAACCTTTTGGGAGAAGATATAAGGTTAGAAATTCAAATTAATATATGGGCAACAATAGTTTTGGAAAGTTATTCCATATGGAGTTGGATTGGAAGTCTATAAAACACTATTTTTCCTCAATTTTTTTAAAAAAATATTCTTTAAAAATGCCTCCCATGTATAGTATTACTCGGTTAGGAATGAGCTCTACAAGAGTGTGGCCTTTTGTAATGGGCCCACTTATTGAGACAATTATGTCCACTTGAAGGACCATATGAACCTTGAACCCCATCCCAGTGCCTAATGTTGGGTCGCTGTCCAAAACCTTGGGCTAGTCTGGAGTTGTCTTTCCTGTTTCCTTGGTAGGCCATGGGCCTTAACTATTAAGTATTAATCACCATTTTTCTAAAAAAATAAAAAATAAAAAATTAAAGTGTTAATTAATAATGGTGCCATTTGCATCGAATATAATCACTTATAGTATGTCTGGTTGTACCATGTATTATTGTATGTACAAGAAAGTGCATGAGTATACTCGTATAATATAAATAACATACATGATTGTATCTGATACAAAAGACACTAGTGAATCAACTGAATTTTTATATACGAAATTTAACTTAAACTCTTCTCGATTTACTAAATTTATCTGGTGAATACGTTTAAATAGTAATGAATGGTTTGAAAGTCATGCTTAATTGGAAGTGGTGTAGAAATAGTGTGGGTTAATTAGGTATGGAGCAACAAGAGTGGACAACAGGTTCGAAAGGATTGATGTTTTAATTTGTTGGCATTAAGGTATGGATTAATGGCTATGGCGGCGAGTATCAGTGGCAAACGGTGGTTGGCGACAGAAGGTGAAAGTATTAAGTGGTAGATGTGGACTATTAGTTAAGAAGTTTGGAATAGGCGGTGGCGACTTACAATTTATGATGCATTAAAGTTTGTAAGTGTGTATATATTTCATTTTTCGAAGATGTTCTTTTTCAAAAAATAAAATAAAATTATATTTATGTATATTTTTAAAAATATTTATAAAGACGCACATTATATATATATATATATATATATATATGTGTGTGTGTGTGTGTGTGTGTGTGTACCTCACCATTTCATATCGTGTATTTCTCAATGTTTTTGTTTCATGGTTTTGTGCTAGCTAGGTGGCTAGTGCCTAGTGGGTGGTACCGTGGTAGTGAACTAGTAGTAGACTAGCAGTGGTAAATGAATAGATGCTTCTCCATAAATGGAAAGTAAAATTGTTTTTTAACTGAAAAAAAAAAAAAAAAAAAAAACAATAGACTTAACAATATATTTGATTAACGTGTCACTGATACAATTGTCAAGTTAGAGCATTTTCAATAGGCATAAATTTTAAGGAGTTTTTGCAGGTGTGATTAGGAAAGAGTAAAAATTTGAAAAAATAAAAATGCAAAACGTTGCACTCGGGCGCTTCAATGTTACTCACGCGCGTGCGTGAGCAATGGGGCACACTTGTGTTCCGCTTGCTCCCACACTGTCACTAGTGAGACTCGATCCTTAATATCTTTTTTCAAATTTCACCCATGTGACCAGTTAAACTACCCATGTGGGTTTAATTCAGATTAACTTAATTTCACATATAGCGCGATTATGCAACCCCAATCCTCAATAGAATTTGTGGCCAAAAATAGACATAAGTTCCTCAAAATCCAAAATCTAAATCCAGGACAAATGCAGACATTCAATCCATATAGTAATTTACTTCACCATAGATATAAACAAATTTACACTCCAAATCCGTTCACGATAGTTCTCAAGTTGCTTCCAAAATGAATTCACAAAAAATTTATAATTGCAACCTCCTAGTATTCAACAGTCACCCATAGAATATTCATTTGATGAATTACTCCAATTGAAGTTTGAAGTAAATGTTAATGTAGAGGACCATTCTACAGACACGTGAAGAGCACGTGGATTGCGGTCCACCACGGTGGCTATATAAAATTATTTTTGTTTTTTTTTTTAAGGAAAATTATTTTTAATGTTGATTAACTTTCAAGAATTCATAAAATGTGGCATGAAATTTGTGGTTCAACCCCTTGAAAATGATGTGTGGGTGCACCCTGGCAAAGAAATAATAATAATAATAATAATAATAATAAATAATTTATATGTACGGATTTTATTTTATTTTATTTAAAAAATAAATAAAAACAGTTTTGCACCAGATATTTCATTTTCCCTTTCCTTTTCATGTTCTTTAAAATGTAAAACTTAAGTTGTTTACAAAATTTAAATACACATAAGTAACTGAGTGTGTGGAATATGATTCTCCTATTACAAATTATGAATTTAATTCTAGAAAACGTATTTTTGAAATGCATCGCACATGATATTTTTTAATGCAGTTTACCTCATTCATGTGTGGTTTACAAGCTATTACACATAACAATATTTACTCAGTGCAAAAAAAATAGTAGTTGTGAGTTTTACTTATTGCGCAAAAAAAAATAAAAAATCAAACACACACACATATATAATTGTTATTTTTTAAATATAATTCAATCATAATCTGTCTGGATTAATATAATACTGACCATGTGATATAAATACTAATGCAATTTTTTTTAGCTCTACTGACCTCTTACAATATACTAATGCAATATGTAATAATAATAATAATAATAATAATAATAATAATAATAATAATAATAATAGGATGAAATATGCTTAAATTAACTGCACATTTATCAATGTAAAAGATGTGATGGTTTTGATATTCTTGAATAATCATATATATATATATATATATATATATATATATCCATTTCCTCAATTAGTGATTGGGTTGGCAAGCCTATAATTATCTTGAGACATTGAATGACATATCCAACCTTATAATTCTCTTGGGACATTGAATGACATATTTGACATATCTATTCCTCACATTTGAGAGGAGCTAAATGATAACAAGATGTGGCATAGTTCGCACTACTTTGTGATATTTCAATCAAGCAATTATTGTTTATCAAACTTCAATCTCCAATTGAAAAAAAATATAGTTTAAATGAATTTTGAGAAAATAAAAATTAAACTTTGCGTCCAAACTTTATTGATTGAGTTGATGTCTAAAATTCAAATTGTATCTAAAGTGGTCGTGTAAAAGATTAGACAAGAAAAATAAAGAGAATATATTTTCATATGATTGAAGTAGTTATAGAATTGAGTGTTGATTTAATTGTTGTTGAACATAAGAGGTTGTTATATATATATATATATATATATATATATATATATATATATATATATATATTTATTTATTTATTTATTTATTTATTTATTTATTTATTTATTTATTAAGTTTCTTGTATAATTTCATCTGGTAAGAGCCTTGTAGGCATTGTTCATCACATTCATGTACCAGATTCATTGTTTATGATCCATATATATCAAGGACCTAGCTTGTTGTATTCATAATTATAAATATATTATTTCATCAAGTTACTTATGTCCTCTGTCGTTTGTCCACCAAAGACAACTTTGAAGCTTAAGCCACCAAGTATGTTTGCTTGTACTAATTAAATTGCAATAATCAATTATTCATAATTATAAATATATTTTATAAACACAATATCATATATGCAGTAATTGGAACGGTATTAAATGATTTATTTTATAACGTTAAATGTGATCCATATAAATTTATACATGATTTTTTCAGTATGATTTATCTCTCCTATGTGGTTTGCATAAGCGTAAGACTCTTTAATTTATATCAATATTAATATTCTTTTTCCATATAACATTGAAGAACAGAACTTTAATGTAAAGATATATGGAGGGACTGCTGGAAACAACAGAATATGACATATATCTGCCAACCTTTGATAAAAGAGAGTTGAAGGAAAAGTGGGAAAGTTTTGATTTACGTCCATAAGTTATTGGGAAATAATATTTTTTTGTCTATTAATTATACATATTATCACTTTTTTGTATCTCAATTATTTACAAATTAAAATAGTTTTTTTTTTTTTTTTGGTTAAAAAGTCAATTTGTAGACATTTTAGAGACAAAAAAATTACTTTAATTAAGAGATAAAAAAATTACTTGAAACCTGCATTGTGACTCTAACCAGCAAAGATCACAATGAAAAAACTAGTCTAAGTTGGCATAACTGACCAACTCTCTACCAAAATTTTAAACCCACAATTATTTTTATTATTTATTTAATTCAATTATATATTGCTGTTTTTTTGGTTAAAAAAAAAAAAAAAAAAAAAAAAACCTTTTTGCATGATTGCAAAAAACCAAAATTCTGGGCAACTTCTGCCTCTTTGCTCCCACTGTCGTCTGTGCTCCCTCTCAAATTCAAAAATGTCCCAGAAAATTTTTGAGTCTTATTGTTATTTAGTTTTTTTGAGGGTAGTTTTATTGTTATTTCTAGTAACTTGTGTAGTGACTTATTCTAGGTTTGAGTTCTAAATTTCTTTTAAAAAATAAAGAAGTTAATCAAAGGCTAAAATGTTTATAATAAAGATTGATGGAATGATAAAATATTTCTTACGGTCAAATATAGAAACAACTTCCATAGCAATGTTACAGAAAACTCGATTCACATGCTGCTTTACAATTTTGAAGTTGAATTCGTTGGAGGAACTTGAAAGTTGTTTGATGTCTAAGACCTGATCAAACGTACCCAAAACTAACTCCAGCAATGAGAGAAACCAAAAACTCATAAAGGAATGATTAGATAGATGAAACATGATTTTCGTATTTAATTATTACAAATTTGATTTTTGTTAATATCATTTCAATCGAGCACATCGCTTAGGGTCTTCCTAGCATGATTAATGTTCTTTATGTAATTTATGGACAATAAAATTTATCTTGGGGATATCCTCACATAATAGTGCACATGCTTAAATAGTAGTAGTGAATTTTTCATTAAAAAAAGAAAAAGAAAAAGAAAAGTGAGCTGGAAATCGTTTTTTCCGCAGCCTGTATGTAGCGTACGCATATCGCAAATTATATGGTGGACCATGGTCCACAATGCATTGTGGACCGTGATCATGACTGATACTGCAGTTGTGTTGAACGGATACTGCAGTTGTGTTGAAAAGATACTGCAGTTGTGTTGAAAGGAAACTGCAGTTACGCGGAACAGAGGTCGTTCATTCGTTCAACATAACTGCAGTATCTGTTCAACACAACTGCAGTATCTGTTCAACATAACTGCATTTACAGACGGATGAAATGACCTCTGTTCCGCGCAACTGCAGGTTCTTTTCAACATAACTGCAGTATCCGTTCAACGCAACTGCAGTATCAGTTCAACACAAATGCAGTATCAGCCATAACTCATCGTCCACAATGCAATGTGGACCATGGTCCATGGTATAAGGACCGTACACATATAGAAAAATCTTTTAAAATCCTTTATATTTGTTATTTAAAATTTTTTTTATTGAAATTTTACACATAAAAAAAAACTATTGGTATGATAATGATAATGTATCAATTGCCATACAGATGACAATAATGATTAGTTTAACAGTATTAATTGCTATCATTTATTTTATTAACTTTCAGCATAGGGCTATTTTAAAAAATATATAAAAATAAAATAACAAATGATACACTCAACATTCACCTAAGCATTATAACATGCTAGTTTAGTTAGCGCCATTTTAACGATAACTTGCTAAATATGTAATATAAGGATTATAACATCATTATACACATGTATTATTTTTACCAGTTTAAAGGACTTTATTAAAATTTTAGAATTAAGAGACCAATTACCTTGTACGAAGCTGATCGAGAAATTTGAAACATTTTTTAATAAAGGGATCTTGTTATGAGATCAATTTGATAATTTTTTTTCTTAAATTTATTGTATAAAAAAGAAAAGAAAAGAAAAGTACTAGAGTATCATTTTTTATATGAATGAATTTTATGCCATAAAAATAAAAGGGAGGTGGTATATGCATATAAATGCAAAGAAAATGACGGATCATCCGATTTGATAGAAACGGTGTCGGGGCGAGTACGTATCGGGGCCCCACCCGTTTCACATCACTGTAGTCTGTAGGTAGCTTCTTCTCTCCCATATTAACTATTCGCAGAGAAGAAAGAAAGAACGTTGGTTGCTTTCACCATCTCTCTCTCTCTCTCTCTCTCTCTCTCTCTATACATATATATATTTATCTATCTATCTTTAATGCAAGAGAAAAGAAATATCGAAAGCCCCTTTTCGGAGCATACATAAAAACAGAAAAAATATATGTGCACTTGACCGACCGCCATTGAAGCTCTGTGTACCAAGCAGTTTCTGCTTCTGACAATGATAATAATAACGATAATATAATAGTTAAAGAAAGTTCACCTCCTGTTCTCTCTGTGTCTCCTGGTTCATTGTCTTTGTATTTCCTTTCTGGGGAGCTGTTTCTCTTTAATAGTTAGTTTCTTCAAGTCGAATTGGTTCAGGAAGTGGAGGTTTTCGGGGTTTAAGGAATTAAGGGAATTGTGGTTTTGGGAATTGAAGGATTGGGAATGGAATCGATTGAAGGTGCTGAGGTTAGATCCGTAATATGCGGAACGGAGCACGGAGAGAATGGTGTTGGGGAGCAATTCGGCGACGACGGGGGGCTTCACGGAATGATGACTGTGCCGCCGCCGGAAACAGGGAGTTCGTTCACTGCACTGCTGGAGCTCCCGGCGAACCAGGCGGTGGAGCTCCTGGTTCACTCGCCGGAGACGGAGAATTTGCCGGCGACTAAGGTGCCGGAAATTGAACCTCGGAGGAATTTCTATCCCCGTTGTCCTCCGCCGCCGCCGATTTTCCCTTCTGACATAGCACTGATTGACCGAGCCTCGAAATTCTCGGTATTCGCCGGGAATTCCCCGGAGACGAGCTCGATTCCTTCGAATTCCAGCTGGAAACCGAATTTCGTGAAGCCGGAGCCCTTGGATTCGGATTCAAACCCCAACTCTTCTCCGGCCGTTTCCAATCCCCCCGTCAATCAGAATCAGAAATCAACCAAGCGAAAGGACAGGGAGAAAAAGGTAATCTAACAGTCTAACGAATTCCACTTCTCAGTAACGGAAATTGTATGATCAAAACTCATATTCTCATCTATTTTGATGATGAAAATTAGGTCAAAGAATCCAGCAAGAAGAACAAGAAATCTGCGAACAATACCTCAGAAGACGGCGACGACAAGTGTCCGTACGTCCATGTCCGAGCTCGCCGGGGCCAAGCCACCGATAGCCATAGCTTAGCTGAGAGAGTAATCCTAATCTCATGATTAAGCTCTAACAAAGTTGTTATTTATGGTTAAGTAATGTTGTTTAAGCAGCTAATTATAGTGTTTGTCTATGTATAGGCTAGAAGAGAGAAGATTAATGCAAGAATGAAACTGTTACAAGAGCTGGTCCCAGGATGTAACAAGGTGAGCTGTCAATTCCTCATTAGTACTAAACAATGTCATAATGCTCTCAATAATTAGATATTCTCTTGCATACCGAACACGTAATCTACTTCAGTTACTTTATGCCAAGATAAAGAAATAAAAAAGCTGATTGCTTTTGCACCAATAGAAAAGGTCTCCTTGTCATTCTTGCTGATGTTTCAACTTTTTGCTTGAGGAGCTTATAGAGTTATAGTCATGTATTAGTGTAAACATAGGCTTGAACCTCGACTCCTTGAGAGGTCTTAGGTTTAATATCCGTTCCAGCGCCTAAGTAACTTTTTGCTTTACATGGATTCCCAGCTTTGTGTCATCTTGGAAGCCATTATTGTCAATTCAGTGACATATGACATCTTGTTCACACTTCTTACTCGATGTAAAGTGTAAACCCCTTTTGGTTGAATAGGTCTCTCATCTGGTAAAACATAGTAGAATTAGATAATCTTTATAGGAATTTGAAAGAAATCATGGGGAATTGTTTCGGTGAAAAGGGATTAGTCAACTAATCTAGACGAGTCTTTGGGGCTCAGGCTGTTATCCATATCATTGATTCTTGCCCATATCATTAGGTGATACAGCAGGTTTTGGTCAGGCCGTGCTCTTAAATTTGGTCAAACATAGGTGCAATAGCTGTAGCCCAGTGCTCTTGAATTTTGAAGACCTTGCTTGTAGATATTGTTAGTTGGCATTCAAATTAGATGTAAAAGGAGGTTAAGTGTGAAGAAATTTCACTCTGTGGTCCTGTGGAAACACTCTTTGGTGTATAAGATGTGTGACTGTGGGTGTGGGCCCCAATCCTACCTACAGATGGAATTAAACTCGTTTTTCTTATTATATATATTCATAACACATTTAATTTTAAAAACAGATGTGTTTGGTTTTAGTTAGAATTTTATTGTGCGCTGAGATAATGTAGTCGTACCCGTAAAGAAACCTTATGTATGAAGTTTGGCAACATTGAAGAACCCATGCCAGCATGCCTAGAAGGGGCTTTTCTTCTCTTGATTAGCTGCTAACTAGTTATAGAATACTAACACTATGCCTACATGAGCGTTTTCTTCGATCTGATTTGCTCTGAAGTCCTTGATTAATTGACTATAATGCTTTTATTGCCTCTATTATCCTCAGTCTTTTTTATTATGTGAAACCATTTGCAAAGAGAGGGACGCTTCCCGATGCTACAGAGATAATCATTGCATGCTATCCAAGCCATTGCTAAGGCACCAACATGATTTCTCAAGTCCATTGATATTTAATGAAAGGTTTCATTGATCAACTGCAATGATATTTAATGT
Organism: Ipomoea triloba; assembly: GCF_003576645.1. Taxonomy (NCBI): domain Eukaryota; kingdom Viridiplantae; phylum Streptophyta; class Magnoliopsida; order Solanales; family Convolvulaceae; genus Ipomoea; species Ipomoea triloba. The sequence goes on from NC_044930.1 coordinate 2,143,296, forward strand.
TAGTTCTTATTCCAAGAATGCGAAAATAGTCAAAATACAATTCGATGCTTGAATTGTACTTTGCGTAAAAACATCACTATTTTGTAGGGCAGAATCTTGTTCAAAAATAGTAAACTAAATAGTGTAGAGTACAGCCATCTGTCTTTAGTAGGTAGAACAGTGTTTCACTTTGGTAAAAGCTTAGTTGAAGGAATCCTGTAGTGGCTTGTGGTTCTGAATCTCCCTGGTGAATTATTGCTAGGTCTCAAACTATGCTAACATTCAAATTCAACCTTATAAGCTATAGTTCACAGCTAAAGTATATTCCATTCTTTCTCCACCTTGAAAAAAGCTTGTAGTGGCCATTCCATAATAAGGATCAACTTGGTGTAGTACCCAAGTGTTCATCCCTGGGATCAAATTCTTGGAAACCGGTTATGGTGCATACATTTTCTTCCACAATCCATGCATGGGAGTCGTATACACCATCTCTGACCTTTATAATAGGTCTTTAGGACAATTCTTTCATTTAGATGGCACTCGGTACTTTCGGTAGTTGGCATTCAACTTGCTGAAAGTCATTGCTCCTTTTTAAGCCTATAAATCCATTTCCCTTCTAACTTACTAATTTCGTGATCATTTCCTTTGCAGATTTCAGGTACTGCAATGGTGCTGGATGAGATCATTAACCATGTCCAATACCTACAGCGTCAAGTGGAGGTTAGACTTAACGGACCATTCATCTAATTTATCATTGATGAAATGTGTCTTCACTAAAATACAAAATTGATGAAATATGAGGCCTTTAAGTATTCATTTTTGGTGATTTTTTCGATAGTTGTTACTCTTCAAGAGATGGTATAGTTGCTGTAATGCTATAACAGTCCTTGAGTTGAAGTGGAGGTGGGTGGTGTTTCGTATATCATAGATGGTTGGTGGTAATGCAAAATGGAGGATAGGGGGATATTTGATGCTAATAATCGGGAAAAGAATATAACGTCCTGAAGTTAGGCCTCATTGTTACAAACCTACTATCATCTGAGGCTATAGTGTGTTTATTTCTTCGTTCTTTTGATAAGTGGCTGTTGCCTGTTGGTAATCCTGCTCATAAAATTTAAACTTTACGATTGTTGGGTCGTATAGTATTTTTAATGCCTTGTTGCTTTAAATTTTTTCCTGATCGAATGTTTATTTGTCTACAGTTCTTATCAATGAGACTTGCAGCTGTTAACCCAAGAATTGATTTTAACGTTGATACTCTCTTTGCTGCTGAAGTAAGTACGATGAAACTCTTTAGTTGTAATAGCTATTTAAGAACTCCCGATTTTAGATTAGATCAACGCCACCATTTGTGATGATATTTCACTATGTTAGCTAATATTGCAATTTTCAATAAGCACACTGGAAATCGTTTACACTAACATTATTGCCCTCACTCAACCAAAAATTATTTTAACCAATCAGGTGAATTGTGGACCACCTATTGCATCAGCCATCTGTAAACATTTACACACTGACATGTTCATATGAATATCTCTCACCATACCCATAATGTTGCTTGCCTTTGGAGTAACCTTCCGTCAGAGTCTGAATACGTGGGTCCCTATATCCATAAACCGCAATACAGGAAAGATCGATGTAAAACATTATCACGAGTAACTATATTCAACTTGTGAACATGCCTAGGACTGTTGTTTTTACCCAACAAACTTAAAGCCTTCCATCCTCGTTTAATTGGAGATGGATGTCTAGTGAGCTTCATCCTGCAGTTTCTGTCTAGATGCTGGAGATCAGCTTTCTTGCAAATGTAATTGAGTTTAGTGCCGCGTTTTAACTTATAAGCATGATAACATAACCTGATTTTTCTCTGTGCATAGCTGCATAGGTTCTATTGATTTCCATGTAATTTATTGTTTGCGTATAACATTTATTGATCAAACTATTGTTTAATTCTGAACATTTGCAGACTGGTTCCCCAGTAGAAAGTAACTTTCCGGGCATGATCATGCCATCGATGTGGCCCGAGGGACAAGCCAACGGAAACAGGCAACCTTATCAACAGCTATGGCATTTCAATGGACTTCATCGACCTGTGTGGGGTAGGGAAGACGAGAACTCACTATTAACTTACGACTCAACAAATCCAGGTGCATACCAATCTAGTACCATTATCTTAGATAGCAAAGTATTCCAGACAAATCTCACTAGTAATTCTGTATTCTTTATTGGCACAGCTTCTTTGCATGCAAATCAGCTAAAGATGGAGCTATGAAGGTAAAACGCGAAGCTTTTGGCTGTAGTTAGGCATGTATATATGACGCCGTAGTAGATTGCAGGGAAGTAGAGAGAGGTGGTCACAACAACTGGAAATCGGGTTTCCATGATCTCTAAATTGCAGCGAGCTGGAAACCCTAGTATTATCTCGTCGGAAGGGATGACTGCTTGCTAGTCTTGATTACATATATACCCATATATATATATATATATATATATATATATATATATATATGTTTGATATATATATATATAATATACACTGGTGTTTTGCATCTCTGTGAATACTAACAACTTGAGAGAGTCATTCAATCTGATTGGGTGCATGAAATGATTGATTGTATTGATTCATAGTTGAGACTTGGGAATTAGACCAGAATCGCTGCAGATTACAAGTACTGATTAAATATGATTATGGAAGTCTGTTTTCTGTTATAATTTACTATTTCCTCACAGCAGATTATTGTTGCCCATTTCCCATGCCCAATGCAACACAAAAGTGAATACTAAAGGCTTCGACTTTTACAAATCTATAACTTCTTTCAAAGCTTTTTCGATTGCATCTGGTGTAAGAGGTATTAGTGTTAAGTTAAAATATCAATGAATTGGTGTAATATTAGCTTTGTTACAATGTTTAGTATCTGTTCGTAACTACTTTATCAACTTACTGAAATACAAAGAGTAAATATCGCACTACTTTATCAACTTACTGAAATACAAAGAGTAAATATCGCTTCTAATGAGGTTCAAACTCATTCTTTCTATATAAATATCGCTTCTAATGAGGTTCAAACTCATTCTTTCTATATGAGAGTGCAATCAGATGTCACTAGACACAAGTTCTTGATACTGAAGTTATATACTACTTTATCAACTTACTGAAATACAAAGAGTAAATATCGCTTCTAATGAGGTTCAAACTCATTCTTTCTATATGAGAGTGCAATCAGATGTCACTAGACACAAGTTCTTGATACTGAAGTTATATACTTAATAATATAATGAATAATATAATGAAGTGAGTATAGTAGAGTAGTACACGGCAAATTGTTGACTTATCCAAAGATTATAGGTTTGATAGTTTGATTCTCTAACACAAGTGATGAAGTTACAGAGGAAAATGATTTCAATCCGATTTAGTTTTGCTGTCATCGTTCTCTCCCTCGCCGTCCAATTATATTCAGCCACGTCACGCTTCTCCATCCTCGAGGGTTCCCACGAGCCCCTTTCCTTCTCAGTCGCCCAGTTCGGGGCCACCGGCGACGGCGTCCACTACGACACCGTTGCAATACAGAAGGCAATCGACGAATGCGCTGCTGCCGTGGTGTCCAGCCGCCACCGCCCTTGCCACGTCACGTTCCCGCCCGGGAAGTACTTGACTGCAACGGTGCACCTGAAATCGGGCGTGGTTCTGGATATTAGTAGAAATGCGACGGTTCTGGGAGGTCCGAGACTGAGGGACTATCCGGAGGAGCAAAGCCGGTGGTATGTGGTGCTGGCGGAGGGGGCGGACGATGTCGGGATCACCGGCGGAGGGGAGATCAACGGACAAGGGCTGAAATTCGTGCAGAGGTTCGATGAGCGGAAGAATGTGATGGTGAGCTGGAACCAGACGGGGGCGTGCTTGGGGGACGAGTGCCGGCCGCGCCTCGTCGGATTCATCGGTTGCAGAAATGTCAAAATCTGGAATGTCAGTCTCATCGAGCCTGCTCTTTGGTGGTTCGTATTTCCTTCGAATTCCTCTAATTTTGCATCAATCATAATCCATAAGAACTGAATCTGACTGCAAATGAGTTCATATTCCCCGTTTGAAGCTGCATCTTTCACCTGAACCCTAACTGCTATTTGACCAGCTTTATGCATTCTTTAGATGACTAATTATACAAATTTGTAACCACAAGGGAACAAGTTCGAATCCCAGCGTTTGAGGCGGTCAGCTATGTGCAACCTAGAATGTTTTACCTTCTTGTGGTTTTTTGTTAGTTAGGGTCACGAGATTGGGATTTACTCAAGTGCAAAAAAACTCAAGTAGTGGCGGTAAGTATTTTTCGTCACCTCAAAAGACCACAATGAGGTAAATTAATTTAAGTTGCTTATAGCTGACAAGCTCAAACCAAGTCAACTAATAGACCATTTTCGTTAGGAGTTTTGAACTTTTAACCTTGTGATTATCAAGTCAAACAACCAGACCAACTTGGTTGGGGTTGCCCTATTCAGTATTCTAGCTCAATTTTGGATTGCATAATCTTGCAGTTTGCATCTTGTAAGAAGTTGAAACATATCTATCCATGATGTTACAAGATATGGCAATTTCAATTTCAATCCATAAGAACTGGAACTGGTTGCATCTGAGTTCAAATTTCTCTTTCACCTTGAATCCTGCTTTGCATTTACTAGCTTACTGCATTTTGTTTCAAGATTGGGTTTCATAATCTTGCAGCTTGCATCTCGTACGAAGTGACCGCATATCTATCCATGATGTTACAATATACGGGAATTTCAATTCACCTAATAACGATGGAATTGATATAGAAGACTCGAACAACACGTTGATCACAAGATGCCACATCGATACAGGTGATGATGCTATCTGTCCCAAGTCATCCACTGGACCTGTGCACAACCTTACTGCTACCAACTGCTGGATCAGAACAAAGTCCTGTGCTATAAAACTTGGCAGTGCGAGTTTTTACACTTTCAAGAATTTCGTCTTTGACAATATAACAATTGTGGAATCCCATAGAGGTCTTGGTCTGCAGATACGAGATGGAGGTAAAGCATTTCGATCAGTTCTTAGTCAATTTGAATCCTAGTATGTCTAGACGATTTTGTTGAAAACTCAATAAATATAAGTAGATGGAAATGTCGAACTTGCTGGTTTTAGTAATTTGGTGGTTTATCTGATTGCTCATAGTATACATCTCAGTTTAGTAATCACTAGTTGTTACCATCTAATGTTTCTTGCAACCTTCTCCAGAACATAACCTAAAACCTAGTCGAAATGTTAGACCTTGGTGGTCGATTTTGTTCATCAAAACTAGCATTTCGAGCCTCTACTTACTTTCATTGTTTTATGCAGGAAATGTTAGCGACATTACCTTCTCAAACATAAACATAAGCACGAGATACTATGACCCGTTGTGGTGGGGAAGAGCAGAGCCTATCTACGTGACAACCTGCCCGAGAGATGCAAGTTCAAAAGCAGGCTTTATCTCCAACATGCAGTTTGTTAACATCACATCAACCTCTGAAAATGGCGTGTTCTTATCAGGATACGGAGGTGGACTGCTAAGCCATTTAAAGTTCACCAACGTGAACCTCACGTTCAAAAGATGGACAAACTACTCAGACGGAATGCTGGACTACAGGCCGGGATGCAAAGACCTCGTTAACCACCAAACAGCGGGGTTCATGATGGAGCACATTGACGGTCTGGAACTCGAAAATGTGTCCATGAGGTGGTCCAAAGATCCAGCACTGAAGTGGAATAATCCCTTGGATTTTAGACCTTCAACTGTGAATAATATTTCTCTGCTGAATTTCCTCTCAAAACCATTCCAAGAATGAAGATGACCTCCTGCAGGGAATATATAAGATGTTGTGATAAAGATTTGAACCTTTCTTCCCACTCTTGAAATTCCCAGTGTGTTAATGTCCTCAATAAAGTACAGAATAAGAAATTTGGGATTTTTTTTGGAGATAAAAAGCTGTGCTGTTTTTTTTAAAAAAAAAAAAAAAGCTGTGCTTTTTATCGTTTTTAGCAATTGCTGAGTATATAATTCGTCGACAAAAGATCATAAGAAGGTAAATTAATCTGTAGTATTCATAACTAACTAGCTCAAATAAAAAAGACTTATCACATAATTTTTAATTTATAATTAAATTTTATAGAAATGTTACAATACTAAAAAGTTTTATGTTCACTATTATAAAAAGTATAATTGTTATATTTTGTAAAAATTATTATTATTTTATATTTTTAATTACTGTTTTTTTTTTTGGCATAGAATTTTAAAATTTCTTACTATCTAAAACATAAATGGGATCGCAAGTTCATATCTCTGTTTTCACAGTTAAGGAAAAATGCCGTCCGCGAAACCCTTCGCGACCGCCGCAGGGATGCTGAAATCCAGATTGAGTTCGGGGCTTCGGACCCGAGGAGGGCATGGCCCGAACCCATTCCTTACTCCGGGCCACCAGGAGCGCCCCAATGGCTACCTCTTCAACCGTACGCCGCCGCCGCCGGGGCAATCCCGGAAATGGGAGGACTGGGAGCTGCCGTGCTACGTCACCAGCTTTCTCACCATTGTGATCCTCGGCGTGGGGCTCAACGCCAAGCCCGATCTCACTATCGAGACCTGGGCCCATCAGGAAGCCATCAAACGGCTGGAGCTTGAGTCCGAATGACTGATCGGATCGATCGATCTATCTTGGTATGCTTTTGATTCGCCCTTGTTTGGAAAATTTTCTGAGTTAGGGTTTTGGAAGAGAAGATGGGGAAGTCTTCTGTTGATATTGTTGAAAAAAAATAAGCATTGCTGTTTATTAACTCGTGATTTGAATTGGTAGCTTACGATTTTGTTCCGGAATAACTTCAATTTACTGCAATGTTTAACCTGGTAATATTGTGTTGTTTCAATGATAATGCATTTCCTCAGTATACTATGAAAAGTTGAATTTTCCCATTTCCTTAATTTGGTTGTAGTGAGATTCTGCAAGAGCTTAATTAAATTATCCAGTATGTGTTTCATGAGGTTGCCCTACCTAATGTTCTGTTACCATTAGCTCTTTAATTGAATGTTGTTATCCTGCAGTCTATGCACATAATCAATGTCTTACAATTTGCTTATAAATTTTCTCATATATAGTAGTGGCTTGGTTTATGAGGGGTGGGGTAGGATATTAATGATGATTGACCATTGATGAGAATATATTGTTCCTTGTGTAGTGCAAGGATAAACGAACCCATCCCCTCCCCACTGTTTAATATAAACTTAACTTTCGAGATCAGTTGAGGACCACAATTTATACCCATTGTAGCAAAGTTGAACCACAGATGGGAGTAGTGGAAATTTCGAGTCCAAATCCCTCTAATCCTATGAACTAAATTAGCCTTGATTTCTTCAAGCCTAGCCATGTGTTTTTTAGAGAGTTGCCCTTAAATTAGCATGCTTAGACAACTGGGTGTCTTCTAGTCTTATAGATCAAACTATAATTTATAAGGCTTGAATTGAGATGGATTGAACTGCTGGATGGACCAGTACAGTGGAGAAGTGTTCTACGTACAAGCAATGGTAGATTGAGAGGTATGTTGCACACGTTGTTCACTCTTCCATCCAATGGGTGGATTGAATTCTACTAACATAGTATAAGGAAAAGAACATTTTTTCATTTAGGTGTTATTATTTGTGTTCATGTTGTGAGATTTAGTTTCTTCCAGTCTTGCGAAGCCTGTTGCGTTTTGCGTTTTGCGTTTTCATGTCTTCTGAAACGCGTTTTAGCATTGAAATATAATTAGTAGTAGTAGTAGGTGAGTGCGTTCATTTTCAGCTTATCTTTTAGAATATGCACTTACATACAGTTTTATCTATAGTTAGATATTCTGTGAATACCATATACAAGGAAATGAACTTTATTCGTATTAGCATGCATTTGTTATTTGTACTATTCACTGAATGTTGAATTTCATGGAATGTTGATATCACCAATGAAACAATCACAAGAGTGGAGCTAAAACATTTGTGTAAACCATGGCAGTGCATAAAAAAATTTTCAACAGCAACGGTCACATGGGCGCTAAAACTATATACAAATGTGACTACATTTATACACCAAAACTACATACACTCATCTGATCAGATCACACTATACATATCCCGCTCCCTCTGCTCCATTCTCTACACTCATCACTTAGCTTCCACATAACACACTGCTTTCTTTTCTTCACTCCAACCCAACAATGGACAACTATAGAAGAAACCTTTTGGGTGTAAGCTGTAAGGTTATACATGTCAGTCCCTCACTCTTTTGGGTGTAAGCTGTAAGGTTATCATTGCAGTCTTGCATAGTTGATATTATTTGTTTTTATAAATAATTCATTTGAGTTGGATTGATCATTGGGACTTGTAGCAAATGCATGTGTGGACCTGAAGCTGCTTCTTTCTGAAGGAGGAGGTTATATAAGGAAATGCAGACAGATGGAATTCCTTATTTGTTACTCCTTCATATTTGATTATATCAAGTCATCTAGGGATAAAAGTCCCCACCTTTTTGAGGTTGTTAAAGTCTAGTCAATAATAACTAAAGAAATTCTCCTTTGTTGGAGAAAGGAACCTAGCATCTTGTGATAGTTGGTAAGCAGATTGTCAATGCAATTGTTGCAAGTCGAAGGATCAACTCATGTATTTGTGTCTTATGTTAAAGAACTCGTTAAGCTTTTTCTGAATAAGAGCCAAATTTAAAGAAAGGAATCTAGCAGCTTGTAACAGTTGGTAAGCAGATTGTTGTTGCAATGTCGAGTTGAAGAATTTTAGGCCAGATCTTCTTCAAATAAGAGTCAAATTATATAAACGTGATATGAGCTGAATCCAAATCCAAATTAATCTCATACTTTTGCTATTGGAGAACTGAAGTAGTAAACACAATCAGTATTTATACTTTAAACTATGCTGGTAATAATTTAAAACGAAGGGCATCAAATTAAAGTCAAGTATGCCATTTTCATCCGAGCAAAACATTAACCATTATATTGGTCCCCCACACAAAATACATGAGGAAAGCAATACACACTATATAATTGGATGCCAACCCATACATGATATACCTACCCATTGTACTCTCAACAATCCACAAATCATATTGATGAGAAGTTTCCTCTTTCACTCATTCATTCTACCCTTAAATGTATGTTTATTATTTTTTATAACCAAGTTTCTTGATTTTTGTTGAATTATATTATTGACTTAATAAACTTACACTCGCACTAATGAGAAAATAAATCAAGTTAATTTAACTTCGAGACTCTTACCCCAGACCTAACTTTGAGACTTAACATTAAACTGTACACTTTTATGCACTTCATTGTAGAAAGCAAGTCTTTAATAAAATTTTCTATATGCTTATTGATTTTAAGTCAGAGCACGCTATGTCCTGAACAGATCTTAACTGTAGGAGATACCTTGAACTATATTCACTTATTGATTTGATATGTGGAGAAAGATTCTCTTAGTAATTAGGATATTTGGTGGGTAGCAATGGCCTGTCCAGACAGGGCCATGACTGAAAGGTGATTGAGGAAAAGTGCAGTCTTGTGACGGCAATGGCGACAAAGCTTAAAGTCACAATCAATCATCCTGTGATCAATACATTTAATTTTGTAGTATGGCGGTGGACAATGGACATCCTATCCTTGTTTATGCTAATTCTATTCACCACCCCAATCATCCATAAATCTATACCAAATAACTTTTGTAATAATATAGTATAAATAAATAAAAGAAAAAGCATGTTGGCTTTCACTGTTTGTTGGTCAAATATGACCGGCGAACTGATAGCCTCCACCGGCAACTCAATTAGTGCTTCCCCAACAATTTTCATCATTTCATACATAATACACCGTATCATATCATATGAACAGGAAAGTCTAATGTTTGTTTCTCGCTCTGTTTTGCTCTCGATAAATATGTCTAATCTCAATCGTTATCCTTATCCTAAGGTACTTGGATTTTTTGTTCAAATTGAATTGAAAACTTAGTTTTTAATTTTATTTTTTAAATTTGGAGTACAATATATACTACAATGTGAACATTTTAATGGAAGTAATAAAGTTGAAGAGTTTGGAAAGGTTCATGTGGTGTCACATGTGGTCTGGCTGCCTCCCATATTTTATTATGATGACTCTCAATTCTGAGAACGTGAGCAGCAAGCCACCAACTTCACTTCATTCATCCCATCACTACCAACATTTTTTTTTTCAACCAAAAAAAAAAAACAATAATGAAGAAAGATTGATTTAATGTCAAACCTTCAATTACTCAACAATTACGTTTATCTTTCAATAATCCTCAAGGACGATGTTTCAGTCATTATCCGATGGTATACATTAGCAATGTTGTAAAAGTTTCACTTAGACATCGATTAATCGGCGCCTAAGCATTGGCCGACTGCTAGCGTATCATCATAATTTATTTTGGATTAAATTGACTAGTTGAACTTGAGACATTATTTGCAATACATAATTGATGTTGTTAGTTTATAACTACTAAGACAGCAATTTATTTACTTTACGTATATATACATGTCTAATTAAGGAGTATTCTTTAGATCAATTATATTTCTTTTCGTATGACATTTAAAGTGCACATTCAATGGTTCATACTATATTTGCATATTTTCAACTAAACCAATTTTATTAGGGAGTACTGTTTTTATCAAACAATAATACACAACTGGTTTTGAAAGGGATCATCCAATACATAAAACATGATTTTCATATTTAAATGTCACGAGTTTAATTGTTGTCAGTATTTTTTTTAGCTCGAGTCCGTCGTACATGATTTTTATAATGCAGTTGTTAATTTTAGCCACTATCCATGTATTGTTAATCTCCACTCATGTGTAATAGCTTACAAATCATAAAGTATACTAGAAATACTATATACAATCGACTTAATCTTGTACGAATAAACTTTAGGTTCAATCACCTCTTTAGGGACTTTTTTGGGATACATAACAATATATATTAAAAAAGTTGCACAACAACTTATGGTTTGGGAGTCAAAATCCATTACTGACCTCCCACCTCATGCACTTAACCACATCACATCAGCCGCGTAACGTAATTAACCGGGAATCGCCGGTCACTATCCTCCACCGACAATAACGTAAACCCCATGTTTAACTCCTTCTTAGCCCATTCTTAATATCATTAGCTCATCACTTAGCTTCTTCTTCTTCTTCCTCGCACCACTACACTACTCCCCGCATTGCATTCCGATCTTCTCCCTCAACTACATATTTGTTTATTGAGGAGAGAGAGAGAAGAGAGAAGAGAGAAGAGAGAAGAGAGAAGAGAGAAGAGAGAGAGAGAGAGAGAGAGAGGGAACGTTTTTTGTACGATAAGAAATGGCGGCGTTTTGAAGTCGGATCTCTTTCGAAGTTTGCGTCTAGGGAAAAGGAGGATTGCTCTGTAAGTCCACGTTTCCATTGTTGTCCTGTTTAACTAAGCAGTTTTGGAGCTCATTGTGTGGATTGTTATGCATAGTGGAATTTGAATGTGATTGTACAGAGTGCGTTTTTTTTTTTGTCGTTTGTATTGGAGTTTTGGAGATCGGGATTTAGCATAGGCATTTGGAAACCTGTGGATCCTTGTTCTTTGTTTATTCTCTCGTCTTGTCGTTTTGGCCTGCAGTTTTCGCTATCTATCGGCTTTATCACTTTCTCTGCTTTGCCTTGTTCTCAATGGCGGCATTCTTTTTAGATTTTTTTTTTTTAACTGTTTTTGGACTTTGAGTTTTCTGTTTCCGTTTTGCTAAATTTACTGCGGTTCTGGTTATTTTATTTTTAATGAATGAATTGAATTTTGGAGATACGGTAATTTACAGTTACCCTTTTACTCTCTGTAACCGTTTTGTTATCCTCAATCACGCCTCTTTTTACTGAGCCGCCTTTCACACTCCATTTTATCTGGTAATGCTTTGAGGTTAGAGGCAGATTTGTCATTTTCATCGAAAATTTTAAGGTAAAATTCAGTTTCCTGCTTGTTGATGATGCTTTTGATGCTCTATGTTGATAGACTAATAGTAGTTTCTGTGTTTGTAAATTGTAAGTTATATTTGTATGATGTGTGTGTTTGTGTGTTCTGTACATTATATGACTGATTAGATATTCCGGTCTGTCATTAACAACAAAGACAAGAATAGGATTGATGAATTGTCTTAAAATGTCCTTGATCGTAGTGGAACAGAATTGATGAGTTGTCTTAAAATGTGCATGATTCTAGTGACTCTATGATATGATATGATATGATATGATATGATATGATTTGATTTGATTTCCTAATGGAATGGAGATGAAACTATGAAAGGGAAAAGGAAAGAAAAGTCACTAATTTAATTCTGATCTGCAGTTTGTATGAATATGAAAATATGGTAGCAACGGTTTATGACACTGAATCTAAGCCTCTAAGGAGTTTTTGGATTTAAGATTGGTGAAATAAATTTGGGTTTTTGTGTGACTTACTGACAACATGATAGTCTTGCCACTGAAGTTGTACTTCCTGAGGAATTGCAATTTGCAAGTGAACTTTCTGAAAAATCTTGTTCGAGATGCAGATAAAACATGTGTATCTGACTCGCATCTGAGAGTAAGGCTTAGTTGAGTGGTGTTAATGGTGAATCAGCTTCTTGAGAGGAATGGTAGGAAAGGGAGTAGACAGACCTGTGTACCCTATTGCTGACCTAGGGAAAACTTGAAAGGAATGCGGAGTCAATAGTACTAGACTAGCATTTACTTAGATTTGACGCTATTCTCATAAGCACATTAGCAAAGATCCATTACTTAATTGATGGTCCATATTTACCTATGGATGCTATATTGTGAAAAGTAAAGGTGTAACATATTAAATTCTGTAATTTATTTAGTGATTGATCGGAATTAATGATATTAAGGTGATGTTGTTTCAGTAGAAGGCTACTGGCAGCACACCATTTCACATTTGATATAGTTATCATCTCAACATTAAGTTGGTTCAAACGGGCATTTATTCTTTGAGTGATTCTTGCTAATTATGGCTTCCTTATTTGCTTCAGTTTATAAGGTGAAATATTTTCAGCATGAGGGAAACTGAACGGAAGCAAGTTCAAAAGACTACTCAAATAAAGCGTGCTTCAAAGCCTGATAAAAAAGGTCAGAAACCACAAGAGAAGAATGGTGGCAAAATCTTGAAAGGGAAAGAAACAGATATTAAAGCCACATCTCCTCCTACAAACTCCCGTACTTCAGTAAGTGATCCAAACACGGGCCCTGAACCCCCTGAAGTTTATGAAAATATGGTTATACACTATGTGGATGATGCCAATAGATCTGTTGATACAATTCAAGATTCAAAAACAGTTAGAATGGTTGAGAAGGAGAGTAAGAATAAACTAGAGGGTTATTCATGTGAACAGGGAAATGATTCAAAGGAGGAAATGGAAGACGAATCTGATCCTGAGACAGTTAACGATTCAGTATCATCTCAAGGAGATCCACAAACTGTAGAAGACGAAAAACTAGAAAGAGCTTCAAGAATTTCCAGAAATGGATCCTCTGATAGCTCTTCTCATGCATTGCGTGGAAATTCTGATAATGGTGTGCAGATAAAGGCATCAAAAGGTGCACCTAAGAACACTACTAAGCCTACAAAAGGTCCATCTAAAGTGACAACTAAGTCTATATCTGGTAACTCTAAAAATATGAAAGTTCATCCGAAAGCAATATCAGAATCCTCAGAAGAACTGGATGATAGACCTCTTGAAGAGGTTAAGCAAGCAGCAGATACAACAGATGAATCTTCAAGCAGTGCCCAAAGTTTTGGAAGTGATGATGAAACCGTCAATACTGCAGAACATTTTGATCATGAAGACAGGGCAGCTTTAGAGCAACAAGTCCAGGAAATGGAATCAAGGGTTGAGAAACTTGAGGAGGAGCTGAGAGAAGTTGCTGCTCTTGAAGTTGCACTTTATTCTGTGGTACCTGAGCATGGAAATTCAGCACATAAGGTGCACACACCAGCAAGGCGCCTTTCCAGACTCTATATTCATGCTTGCAAATACTGGTCTCAAGACAAGCGAGCTACAGTCGCTAGAAATGTTGTTTCGGGCCTTGTTCTGGTTTCCAAGTCATGTGGTAATGATGTTCCAAGGTGTGTTTTAGCTTAATGAATATAGATGTGAGGTTTTTTTCTTTACTTTGCATGCTAACAATTGTCTTCTGCTCTCAATTAAGGTTGACATTTTGGCTATCCAATGCTGTTGTTCTGAGGGAAATCATCTCTCAATCATTTGGAAGTTCTTGTAGCTCAAGTTCTCTTACGAAAATACTTGAGTCCTCTGGAGGAAAGAAGGGTGATGGGAAACACCTGTCACTAAAGCCGAGTAGTAATGGTGTATTGCATTTTATTGATAATTGGCAAGAATCAAGAACTTTTACGGCTGCCTTAGAGAGGGTGGAGTCCTGGATTTTTTCTCGGATAGTTGAGTCAATATGGTGGCAGGTAATTAATCCACAGAATAATATTTTCATTTGTAGAGGAGGCCAGGAGCTTGTGTATGTAAAGCACATGACAGACTTTATAGTTTTACTAGTTAATTTTACCTGTCATGTTTTGCATGGTGAAATGGTTCTTGATAGAATTGCAATCAACAAAATAAGCAATTGTGTTCAGCTATTTTGGAAATCCTTAAAATGTTTGGAGTTTATAAGGCAAACACTTAGTCATAGAGGTTGCTAATTCTCTGATACCATTAATAGCAAGGAAGCAGCTTTATGAACTTTTTCCTTTAATATTCTTTATTAATGCTGGTTGATTCTTTATGTGTAGGCCTTTACTCCAAATATGCAATCTCCCAATGACAATCCATCAACTGGCAAGGCCGTTGTGAGATTATCTGGACCTGCTTTGGGTGACCAGCAGCAAGGCCGCTTCTCAATTGATCTATGGAACAATGTTTTCCGAGATGCTTTTAATAGATTATGCCCTGTTCGTGCTGGTGGGCATGAATGTGGTTGCTTGCCTGTATTGGCAAGAAGGGTATGTATCCTAATTACTTTCATTGTCCATTCATATCTGCTACTTCATTCTAATAGTTAATTTCTCTTAGTTCTTTTCCAAGTTCTGGCGCAGATAATTAAGGAAAGATGACTTTCTCTAGATATTTCATTTTAATTTCTTCATTCTATAGTTGGCTGTCGCCTATTTCTTTTATATGTGGGGCAATAAGCTTTACATCTTTCTACCTTTTGTGCTATCAGGTCATGAAACAATGTGTTGCCAGACTAGATGTGGCAATGTTCAATGCTATTCTTCGTGAGTCAGCTCATGAGATCCCGACTGATCCTGTATCTGATCCAATAGTTGACTCAAAGGTTTTGCCTATCCCAGCAGGGGATTTGAGTTTTGGGTCTGGTGCTCAACTAAAAAATTCAGTAAGTAATGCAGAATCTTTTTTTTTTTAATATTTATTTTTTAACTTAGTTTTAACATGGATCGAGCAAGATGTGGTGTTGCTCCCCACCCCCCACCCCCACAACAAAATTCTGGGCAACATCCTCATTTGGTGGAATGGCCCATATTCATTGATTGCAACAGAACTATTACTTTCAATTCATCAGTGTTGTTTCCAAATCTGATTTTACAGTGTTTGACCTTCTGTGATCCATTTCCTATTTAGTCTTAACACTTCATTGATGCTAATAGACTGGATTTTCTTCACAGGTTGGCAATTGGTCAAGATGGCTAAATGAATCATTTGGTATGGCTCTTGATGATTGTGCAGAAGATGGCCATGGCAACTCTGAGAATGATGATCGAGGGAGTGGACGTGAAAAAAATCATTTCAATCTTCTCAACGCCTTGAGTGACCTTCTAATGCTTCCAAAAGACATGCTTATGGACCGAACAATCAGAATGGAGGTAAATCAACTACAGAGCAGTTCTGCATATTTAGAAATATTCACCGTTACTCATTCTCGTGTCACTATGCCTCTTATAATTGTTGCAGGTTTGTCCATCAATCCATCTTTCATTGGTCAAGAGAATACTATGCAATTTCTCTCCAGATGAGTTCTGCCCCGATCCTGTCCCAGGCGCTGTATTAGAGGCACTTAATGCCGAGGTTTGATTGTTTATTTTCATATATATATCTTAGTAGCATTTACTCTTTTCCAAACTAGGAATATGAACAGAAAATTTAATTCCATATCCTTTCTTTCCTATTTCCAGTGTATCATAGAGCGTAGATTATCGTCGGCTGAATCAATGAGCAGTAGTTTCCCTTATCCTGCTGCTCCGGTTGTATATACTCCACCTTCCTCTACCGATATTGTAGAAAAAGTTGCAGAGGTGGACAGAAAATCCCAGTTGTCTCGAACCCCTTCTTCTATACAGAGGAAGGGATACACAAGTGACGAAGAACTGGACGAAATAGATTCTCCTCTGGCATCCATAGTTGACAAGACATCATCTGCACACTCTGAGAATGGAAATGGAAACATCAAAGACGACGAAAATAAAGGTAGTTTGGGATCCAATGCAAGATATGAACTCCTCCGGGAGGTTTGGAGAGCAACAACATAGATGCTTGTTTCTGGGTTGGTTGTGTTTGAATTGCTGGAATGCATGCCATGGTAAATAGAGGAGAAGTCTAAATTTTACAGAACATTAAACTATGATCAGTGTTTTCCTAGGTTAGATGGAGCATTACTTTTGTGTTTTTTGTTCCCTTTTAAGGTATGTATATGTGAATGAAATATAGAAACAAAAGTTATGAACCCAGACTCTCTTGAATACAAAGCATTGCACTGTTTTGTGCAATATTTACTGTACTTGTATTGTACAATAATAGATTATTACATCACCAAAGTAAAGACATCGACTCTTTTTTTCTTGAATCATGAGTTATTATCATGGAATTGCCTATTATCTTCCTGGTTTGGATTTGCCATTGTAATTCTTTATCGATTAGAGTCATAATAAGGCTGCACATTTGAGTATTGTAATTCTTTATCGATTAGAGTCATAATAAGGCTGCACATTTGAGTAGCAATTGGGAACGTTTTTATAAATCAAAGAGTTATTTACTCATGTTTTATTGGGGTTGACCCAATCAGCAGGCATAAAAGATCATTCTTAGTCACTCTAATCATTTGTTACATGTTTGGTTTGTGGAAAATAAGCAAATTATATTGTGGACTAGGATTCATCTTGTAATGTAGACGAGTTCAAAAATGATATTAATTGCAAGTACATGCAAGATGAACACTAGTCCATTGTATAACAATTCTGGAAAATAATTGAGGATTATAATTAAAATTCTATGGAAAAAATTATTAAGAAGATTAATACCCTTGTTTGATTTGCAGAAAAAATTTGTGAATATTTAATTTCATTGTTTGGTCAGATTTGGAATTAAAATTTCATGAAAAAATGAATATTTAATTTTATTATTTAGTTAAATTTCGAATTGTAAGGAATAATGATTATGAACACATTTTCATTGGACATTCTGCTTTCAATGGCATCCTCAAAAGTTTGAATTTTTTTGTGGTTTTTGAGATGCCAAAGACAAAAGACAAAAAAAAAAAAGAAAAACAAAAAAAAAAAAAAAACAAAAAACTGCACAGTCGTGCACTGTACGTGCTTGACTGGGCAAGGCCTGTGCGCCTCTTCTTTCCATTGTTTTACGAAAAATCAATCTTCCAAGAAGATCTCAAATAATCTCTCATTCACATAAGAAATATTTTTTAAAAACTGAAAAACATATGAGATTCATGAATTAAATTATGACAGCCATTTTACCCCATCCCTCCCACGCTCCCCCCTCCCCCACTACCATAAAACCAAAAAATAAAAAATCCATACAAAGCATATATACACGGATACACCTGCAGCTAGTAAATGAACTTGCCAAAAAATGTTTACCGAAAGTAAAATTTTCAAGCGAGAAATATGAGAATGACCATTTCAGTTCTTTAATTATATATGTAATCTCGTTTAGTCTCTAAATTATTTGTTTGGTGGTCATTTTAGTCCACATCAAATAGTGTTAAAACTAACAATAATAAAAGAGTAAATATACTTTAATTTTTAAGTGAAGCAATGTAATAACTAATTAAATAAACACATATTTTAGCACCATAAAAGCATTTGGAATTGATTAGTATGCATAAATTCAAGTGACTAATCACCCGGCCTCACAAATCCAGCCACAAAAATGGCTTAAAAGTCTATGCTAGTGTCTCCAAACTCAAATAACACTAGCACATAAACCATTGTTCTACCAATAATGCTTCTTCAATGGTGCTAAAGAAGCAAGAAAATATAATCAAAACAAATTGTTCTGTTTTGGGTGGACCTTGAAACGGTGAAACATATCCGACCCATTGTTCAAAATCACAACATACAAACAAACAAACAACATAGGATAACAGAAAAACATCGGGATTCAATTAGCAGATGGTGGTGGTGGTGGTAGTGGCCCCTGGAACGACGTCTGGCCCGGAGGTATTCTGTTGTAAAAATCATGCCAGTTGAGCATGACGGCCATGTTGTAATCGTCATCCTGAAAAGGAATGTCGTCATCCTCATATGAGGTGTCGTCGTCGTCGTCGTCTTCATCTATATTGGGGTGCACCTTCTCCTTCCCTTTCCTGCCCCGACCTTGCACGCTGCCCTCCCCTACTTTCTCCTTCCCCTTTCTGCTCGCCCCTTGCACGCCCCCCTCCCCCACCTTCTCCTTCCCTTTTCCACGCCCACCCTCGTTGATGATCACCCCCGTCTCCCGCGGTCGCCCTCCCTCGTTGATAGTTATCCCTTTGCTCTTCTTCCTCCCTCGCCGCTCTCCTCCCTTCTTTCTCCCCGCCTCCGTCCCTGCCACGGCTGCCACTCCTCCTCCCGTGGTGGGGCCCGTGTTGCCCGCGGCCGCCACAAGGTGGGGAGGTAGACGGAACGTCCACCTCGGTCCCACCTCTCCCTGCATGGCAACAAATTAAATACTGAATCCAATAAATTAACTAGTAATCTTATAAACTCATATATTCTCTCTTATTTTAAGTGGCGTGGATTACCTGCAGGTCCAGAAGAGAGTCAGCGGCCAGGGCTACCTGCAAGGCCTGCTCGTCCAACTTAACCTCTTCGGCCGCCGCCGCCTTGTTCCCCCGATCCGGACCACTTGCCGCTATGAGAATGCTCTCCAGAATTGCATTTCTCCAGCTGCTTCTGTTGCAAATTAAACATCATCGTTAGCATTTACAAAAACAAACAATCCTAATTACAGAAAATTACAAAGATATTATTTCCTTTTTTCATATATATATATACACGCACATCGCACGCTCTCCCCACACACATGTATATATTAATACTTTCAAAATGGGCTGACCCGTCTCACCGCGGACCTAATTTCTGACGAGCCGGTCTGCCAAGACCATGGACTAGGATTAATGCAACCCTAGTCCGATCCATGCAAATTGGTGGGCCCACGACTTTTTTTTTTTTTTTTTAATTTTTTTGTTAACTATATATAAAATATACGGAGTGAACTATATATACATATAGAGAGAGGATAATATATGGACGAACCTATATTGACCGGAATATGGAAAGGAGCCACGACCAAACCCTCTGGTGAGACTGAGGTAATTATACATGTAATTAGCTCATAATTAAGCATTAATCACCCCAAAAACATTATATATATATATAGAGAGAGAGAGAGAGGAGAGAGGAGACGATACTTGTTGCTCAAAGCTTGGTATTGACCTAAAAGCCCTTTACCAAACAATTGGGTATTGGTTGCCAACACGGCCGCCGCCGACCGGTTGCCGCTTCTTAGCAGCCCTCCGACGTCCACGCTGCATCATCCTCGCAACACAACCATAAAACATGAGTGTAATAAATGTAATAATCTAAGTATTATATTTATGAATATATTTTGCCTTTATTACATCCCATATAATCTCGCCCTTAATATCATGATATTACTTTAATCATTAGGCTTTGACTATATACCCTATTAATAAATTCTAAACCCCAATTAATACATTACTATATCTTATTACATTGAAAAGGACAAATCTTTAATGAAAAACGATATTTATTGCCGAATTAACGAAATTGATTTTACTTGTTGATAAAAAAAGACGAAATTCTCTTGCCCTAAGACTCATACATTGACCCGACAGATAGTGAAAAGTAAATCACGATTATTTAGCAACACATTAGGTAAGAAGATCAACGAATTGGTTTTATTTATATCTATATGTTAAGGGTGTATGCATATTACATGTACAAAAATATATAGAACAACCAAGTAATATAGTTTTGGTCGGTTGTTGGTTACGTTAGGGTTACAAGGTGGTGCAATGATAACTACGCTATTAATACACAAATAGCCTTGGAGGATTAAGGATAATATAACAAACAAATATATCAAAGAACAACCAAGTAATATAATACACAAATATAATTAATTAATTAAATTTGGGAGAATAATTAAATATGATATGAAACTAACCTTGGAGGTTGAGGTGGTGTAGTGGTAGCGGCGTTATTGGTCGGAGCCTCCATCATGCTATTCAACAACGAGGTATAGCTGTTGTTTTGGGGCATAACAGGGGAGGGTTGAGCCATGTTGAACCCTTGATTGTTAGGGTTTTGTTGGGCAACCGTGGGGTTGTAAGAAAACGGCGGCACGGAAGGTGCACGGGCAGCTTCATCATTTTGGGACGACTGTAGTCTTCCCTGGGCTATGAGATAGTTGGAGTAATCGTCTCTCTCATTAGGGAATCCTAGAAGGTTTTCATTTGGGTTGTTAAAACCGGGGTTTGGGGGGAGAGCCGACGGTGCTTGATTTAACGGTTGAGAGGTGAAGGTGAAATTGGTCGAAGGTGACACTTGATTTAACGATTGAGGGGTTGTGAAATTGGATGAAGGGTTGTCACGGTTTTGGGAGGGCAGAGAATACCCTTGATTTAGCTGTTGAGAGGTAAAGGGGAAATTGGTCGAAGGGTTGTCATGGTTTAAGTGGCGCCACGAGGACCCTTGGTTTAGTGGCTGAGAGGCGAAGATGAAATTGAACGAAGGGTTGTTGGGGTTCGAGGGGTGCAACGAGGACCATTGATTTAGTGACTGATGAGGGGTGAAGGTGAAATTGGACGAAGGGTTGTCATGATTTAGGTGGACCAACGAGGACTCTTGATTTAACGACTGAGGGGTGAAGAAGAAATTGGTTGAAGAGTTGTCTTGGTGATAGGATAGATCAGGCACTTGACCTACTGGTTGAGGGGTGGAGGAGAAGTTGGTTATAAGATTGGCCTGATAGGGGGGGTTATATTCTTGAGTTAATGGTGGAGGGAGGGAGGAAAAATTATTGGTTACAAGATTAGGCTGAGGATATTGGGGGTTGAGACCTTGATGATTCCATGGTTGAGGGGTGGAGTTGAAATTCCTCGAAAGAGTATTCAGATAATTTGATGAATTTGGCGACGCTTGATTGAATGATTGGGAAGTATTGAAGGCAAAGTTGGTGAAAGAGTTCTGATAAGATATATCAGCCTCTTGATTCAATGACTGAGGGTTAGAGGCAAAAATTGTCGAAAGATTACTTTGTTGGGAAAAGAGATTGTGCCCTTGACTAATTGATTGATGAGTTAAGGTCAAATTGTCTTGATACATATGAGAATTATCTAGACTCATCGATTGGGCAGCGGAAGTAAAACTACTTGAAAAGTTACCCTGATAATTGAAAAAATCTGACCCTTGACTCAACGACTCAGAGACTGAGACAAAATTAGTCAAAGAATTACTCTTATCACCCGACGACAAGAAAGAAGACATCCCATCGTTATGCATAAATTCATTATTGCTTGGCTGAGTGGGGAAGGTGAACTCTTGTCCAGCCTCATCATTTTGATTTCCCACATTTTCATCAACCAAACCATAATCACCATTAGAAGCAAAATTATCTAAATTATTATTCAAATGCAACAACGGACCTTCTGGTTGAGGAAATGAGAAACCCGAAAATTTAGGGTTTGATGATCCTATGTTTTGCTGGATCTCCTTGTCCATATTCTAGCCTGCATCATTAGCAGATATATCTCATCAACAAAAAGAAATATACAAAAATAAAATAAAATCACAGATGACAACAAAAATCTATTAAAAAAACATAGCGATATATTATAGGACCCTTTATCTGATCTTCTTTATCATCATATCAATCATCATGAATGTAAAGAAAGATCAAGTCCAAGCACCGAAAAAGCTAAGATTTAACTATAAAAACAAAGCCCGCAAAGTTTACTCACATATGGAATGTTAATTGACTAAAGAGAGGAATGCTACAATAATGCTCTCAGATAACAAATGTACATCTAAGAGTTGAGAGATGAAGTTGAAGGTGTGTTTGTATACTAGGATTAGGAGCTATTTATAATTGTAAAGTAGAAAGTGCACCGCGGCTGCAACGAGAATTTTATTATAACATTCAAACATATTATTCCCTCCAAAAATTTTATCTAATAATCAAACGTGTGAACACGTGTTTATTTATTTTATATTTATTAATTACTTATAAAGCGGTCCCACAAATTAAATTAATTAATTATGTAAAATAGTATCCAGCAGTATATTTTAATATGTAAAAAATTATATATAAATCATGAACACATTTTAATTTAGACATGCAGTCTGCTTTCCTATTAGGTAAGTAAAAATACCTTAAAAAAAAAAAAAAAAAAAAAAAAAAAAAAAAAAAGGTAAGTAACAAATTAAATGATTATCACAAGCCAGATACGAATTAAATTATGACAGGCATTTTACCCCACCCTCCCCCACTACCATAAAACCAAAAAAAAAATATCCATAAAAAGCATGTAATTAATTCACCTGCCGTAAATGAACTTGCCAAAAAAGGTTTACCAGAATAAGTAAAATTTTCAAATATTATTTGGAGGGATAATTGCATAATGCTCCTTCTATATATATAATATATTATCTCAGCCACTTATTGAGATTCATCAATGACGGAGAATTTTAGTAAAAATAATACATGGTTAATTTTATAATTATTGTAAATGTTCAAATTTATAATATTTATAAAATTGACCTCGCTTCAATTCCTTTCTCTTTATTTTTCAGCAACACTCAACTATTGATCTATACGTACAAATGGATGGATGAAATCAATCATTACTTTTTACGCAAACCTGTTTCACACATGAACCTTTTCTATATATTAGAATTTGTATCCTATAATGTAACTTTGTATGATAAATTTGTAATTATTGATGAGTCATTTATTCGCGACTAACTAATGAATGAAAAAGTATAATAACGATATATGACTATGTGTCATGGTACATATTAAATGGTACAAAATTTTATAAAAATGAAAATATACTTTTCTATGTAGAAACTGAGGAATTATATGAAAATTGTACAAACTTGTATTATTGGTTACGATTTTATCTAATTAACTCGCAAGATACATTCAGTATCCAAAAAGAAATAAAAGAGAAATTATGAATAATTTTAATTATAAATGAGTACAATTTTATAGTATGGTTCATTATTTAAAAATAAAATAATTATATTTCAATTTTGATTGGTTTACGTAGTGCAAATTTGAAAATTATATAATAGTTAAAATGAAATACCCACATAGTGTAATTAATGTGTGTATATAGTAAATTCATTATTGTAGATAGTGGAATTCAAACAAAAAAAAATGTAAGAGAAATAGAGGGATAAGAATTATGAAGTCTAGATTCTAGAAGCCCGGGAAAAATTGAGAAAAAAATAAGAGTTAGTTTGTACACGAAATAAGAATCACATGAACCTTTCCCTATATATATATATATATATATATATATATATGAATTTGTATCCTTTAAAGTAACTTTGTTTGATAAATTTGTTATTGATGAGCCATTTTTTTTTTTTTTTTTGAAATCAAAGGAGGAAACTTCATTAACAAATCAATAAAGCAACAATTTAATTCATGAGTAATTAATAAATGAGAAAAGTAATGATATATGATTATATGTAACGGTAAATATTAAATGGTACAAGATTTTATACGAATAACGGTATACTTTTCGATATAGAAAGTGATGAATTATATAAAAACGGTACATACTTATATTATACGATTTTATCTAATTAACTAGCAAGATACATTTAGTTTGCAAAATAAAACAAAAGAAAAGGCCAAATTATGAATTATTTTAATTAAAAACAATACAATAGTTTGGTTCATTATTTAAAAAAAAATTATATTTTAATTTTTATTGGTTTAGGTAGTGTATATTTGAAAATTAATATATAATAATTAAATGAAAAAATACCCATAGTGTAATTGATGTGTGTGTTTATATATATAAAATATTTTTTTGTCTAGTCTAATTTTTTTAGCTCTTTTTTTTTTCTTAATCTTCCTTCTTTTTTCTTAATATACTACACTCCCTAAACACATCAAAACTGAAATATAATTCTTTTTTTTTTTAATCATGAACTAAACTATAAAATTGTATTCATTTTAAATTCAAAGTATTCATAATTTCAATTTCTTTTGTTTTATTTTGCATACAGATGTATCTTGCAAGTTAATTAGATAAAAACGGTAACCAATAATACAAGTACCATTTTCATATAATTCTTCACTTTCTATATAGAAAAGTCGTAGGTATTTAATATTGTATTATTAATATGTACTGTGACATATATCATTATCTTTCTCAGTAATTACTCATTAATTAAATTAGTCATCAATTGCAAATTACTCATTCTATGCCGAGTAAATTACCAAAAATAGTCCCTCAACTATGTTGATTTCACCAATTTGATCCTACTCATATTGGTTTACGTCCGAGTATGAGTAGAGTCAAATTGGTGAAATCAATATAATCAAGGGACCAAATTGGTGAAATCAATATAGTCAAGGGACCAAGTAAATTACCAAAATGGTCCCTTGACTATATTAATTTCACCAATTTGGTCTCTTTCATACCCGGACGTTTACTGTCTAAGTCGCTGGAGGATCAAACTTCAAAGTGGTTAAAAAAAAGATAGCAGAAGGAGAAAATTAGTCAAATCAATATGTGTAGGACCAAATTGGTTATATCAACATAGTTGAGGAACCATTTTGATAATTTACTCTTCTATGCCTTTGCACCTTATTCTTTATACCTTTTTGAATTTTAATTTTTTAGCAGTGCCAGTTATCAATAAACATTAAGGGTGTGTTTGAAAACCTGAAAAAAATCATTTTCTAAGGGAAATAATAGAGTAAATACGATTACCAATAAACATTAAGGGTGTGTTTGAAAACCTGAAAAAATCATTTTCTAAGGAAATGATAGAGTAAATACGGGAAGATGTGCGTAGGGTAAGTGCCTGATATTATTGATTGAGGAGATGGGAGGTTTAAGGTACGAGCTCGGGGTGCAGACTAGACCGGGAGTCAAATCTCAGAGGTCTCAAGTGTTGTCAAAGTCCTCTCTTCAATAAATGCGGGTATTTATAGGGGAGCGAGGGGGTGAGGGGGTGACGAGTTCCAAGCTACCGGCATTCCGCACACGTGAGTCAAATCTCAGAGGTCTCAAGTGTTGTCAAAGTCCTCTTTTCAATAAATGCGGGTATTTATAGGGGAGCGAGGGGGTGACGAGTTCCAAGCTACCGGCATTCTGCACACGTGAGTCAAATCTCAGAGGCCTCAAGTGTTGTCAAAGTCCTCTCTTCAATAAATGCGGGTATTTATAGGGGAGCGAGGGGGTGACGAGTTCTAAGCTACCGGCATTCCGCACACGTGAGTCAAATCTCAGAGGTCTCAAGTGTTGTCAAAGTCCTCTCTTCAATAAATGCGGGTATTTATAGGGGAGCGAGGGGGTGACGAGTTCCAAGCTACCGGCATTCCGCACACGTGAGTCAAATCTCAGAGGTCTCAAGTGTTGTCAAAGTCCTCTCTTCAATAAATGCGGGTATTATAGGGGAGCGAGGGGGTGACGAGTTCCAAGCTACCGGCATTCCGCACACGTGGGGACCATGCACTGCCACCCTCTGACTCCGGCCCGTGGCCGTACACGTGTCCTCTAATTGCTGGGCTGTCGGGATCAATTATGGTTGGGAGACCGGGACGACCTATTAAGGTCGGGGTCGGTTTGACCTTTCTACGGGTCGGGTTACCATATGTGCTGGGTATTATCCTATCAGGAAAAATGGAAGTCAATGGAAAATAAAGATGCGATCAATGAAAAATAGAGATGATTTTTCGAAAATGACTTCCCTTTCCTACCACTCACTACCCCCCCCCCCCCCCCCCCCCCCCCCCCCCCCCCCCCCCCCCCCCCCCCCCCCCCCCCCCCCCCCCCCCCCCCCCCCCCCCCCCCCCCCCCCCCCCCCCCCCCCCCCCCCCCCCCCCCCCCCCCCCCCCCCCCCCCCCCCCCCCCCCCCCCCCCCCCCCCCCCCCCCCCCCCCCCCCCCCCCCCCCCCCCCCCCCCCCCCCCCCCCCCCCCCCCCCCCCCCCCCCCCCCCCCCCCCCCCCCCCCCCCCCCCCCCCCCCCCCCCCCCCCCCCCCCCCCCCCCCCCCCCCCCCCCCCCCCCCCCCCCCCCCCCCCCCCCCCCCCCCCCCCCCCCCCCCCCCCCCCCCCCCCCCCCCCCCCCCCCCCCCCCCCCCCCCCCCCCCCCCCCCCCCCCCCCCCCCCCCCCCCCCCCCCCCCCCCCCCCCCCCCCCCCCCCCCCCCCCCCCCCCCCCCCCCCCCCCCCCCCCCCCCCCCCCCCCCCCCCCCCCCCCCCCCCCCCCCCCCCCCCCCCCCCCCCCCCCCCCCCCCCCCCCCCCCCCCCCCCCCCCCCCCCCCCCCCCCCCCCCCCCCCCCCCCCCCCCCCCCCCCCCCCCCCCCCCCCCCCCCCCCCCCCCCCCCCCCCCCCCCCCCCCCCCCCCCCCCCCCCCCCCCCCCCCCCCCCCCCCCCCCCCCCCCCCCCCCCCCCCCCCCCCCCCCCCCCCCCCCCNCCCCACCTCCCCACACTCACTACCCCCCTACCACCACCCACCACTCACCACCACCCACCACCACCACCACAAACCACCCACCCACCCACCCTCTGCCACCACCATTGTATATTTTAAATATTTAAAATTATAAATAATTATGCTCATTTTCCAAAAAATGAACCAAACACATCAAGACAGTTTTCTAGAATGCAACCAAACACTAAAAAAAAATGCTTTTTGGAAAATGACTCATTTTCCAAAAAATATTTTCCAAAGTCATTTTCCTGCTTTCCAAACACACCCTAAAAATTGAAGCAATAGATCAAAAACTAAGTAATACAAAGCACTTCATTCTTTATTTCTTTTTTTCTTTTTCCTTTTTATTTTTCATTCCACCCTCATAAATAATGGTGCTGCTAATTACTACATGCAGGAAGTGAAAGAAGCAGGCCAAGCAGAGAAATTACAAATAGCACGTACGAGGATGTCCACCAAAGCAATCACAAATAATGATATACACACTGGTAGTTTAAGAATATAAAGGACTTGAGAGAAGGAGTTCATTGAACTTGCCCCCATTTTGACTGCCTTATATACCAACAGATTGGTTTCACTTGTCTCAGATTCAGGCACATGAAAAGCTTGGATTGTGAATTTGTGGTTGTGATCAGCTTTCAGGTTGGGGCGGCTTCTAGATCTTATTAAGCTTTTCTGCAACGACGACAGGGTTGGCCTTGGCGATGGCGTCCCGGGCGGCATTCTGGTAGTCGAACGGGCAGTTGTGTTTGTCGGAGTAGCGGTGGGTTGCGCAGAAGAGGTTTCCGCACTTGCAGCTGAAGCCCGTTAGGCCCACGCGCTTGTTGCAGGCGGTGCACCGGCTCGGCCCTTGTTTGGTCTTCGCTTCTGGGGTCGGACCCGTGGATGGATCGGTGGGTGCGGCGGCTTGCAGAGAGACGGCCTTCGGTTTGGAGTTTCCAGCTTGGGTGTCGATCGCGTTAGGAAGCACACCGACACCCACAGATTCTTTGGCGTTGCTGCTTGAACCGCCATTGACAATGTTCTCGATTGATGAAGCAGCGAGCTTAGCCTGCTCCTGCTTCAAGATCATGTCTTTGTGACACTTGGAACACATGTTCATCGTGGCCGCACTTCCGAAGAAGCCGCAGTTGTTGATGCAAAGGATAGGGCCTTCCGGAGCTTGGAACCCGGTCTCTTTCGAAGACTCCATTTCGGCAATCCTGCACCACTTAGAAACAAAAGATCAGCTTCACGCACATACTAAAACAAGCAAAGGGCGCAGAAGAGTTTCTCTACGTATTTAAGCATGAATAGAAATCCATCAAGAAAAGCATATCTAACCGATCCAAATATCAAACAACGCTAAAGAACTAAACAACTTCCCATCGCAATTCTCAAACAGAAGATTTAACTAAGCTGCATAACAAATTAACAATATGTTGCTCTTTAGCACATTACAACACCAAAGCATTTCTCTTTCAAACTACATAGCAAGCCTCTATGAACAATCGAGAGGTAAGAACAGTAAATGGCTATACATCATAGAAAAGATGGGATCATTTCATAATATGTGAACCCGCTTAATGCCCCGACCAAGCTGAAAACTATATAAGGTGAATTACAACGTGCTTCGACAAAATCAATACTATTCTGGACAGGACACTTATGAATGTAAGGATTGAAAACGGGTAAAAACTATCAATTGCCTACAATTCAAAACAATTATGAATTGACTGCATCTCCAACACAGAATCCAAAATATCAGAATTACCTCTCAGTAATAACACCACCAAAGGATCCCACTCACATAGCATCTTATCACAAAAAAAATTGAAGCAAATTGAAAACCGAGGATACATATACATCTCACCTAATCAGTTTTTACTCCCGCAAAATTTAACAAATCCAATATTAAGAGAAGAAACCACCAACTGAACTAAACATCTGCACATAGAACAAGTAGCTCAAAGCCTCAAATTATCAACTTTTGCACTAATACACTTGTACACAACAAAATTTAGCCCCCTCTACTTTTCCCTGTATAGAAAGTTAAAACAATTTGCAACACCCAGCATCATCACAAAGCAATTTGGCCGTCAAACTCCAACAGATTGCAAAAAGATTACATTTTTCCAGCAAATAAACAACCCAATATTCACAATTACTCATCAAAGACCAATAAAAACCTCATAATTACAAAAAATAAAAATAAAAATAAAAATAAAACCCTTTGAACAAATAAACAATCAAATATCCATCAATATCATCAAAGACAGAGTGCAACCTCAAAATTAGGGGGAAAAAGGTTGGGAAGGCGAGAAACAAAAACAAAAACAAAACCCTAACTAAAAAAACGACAAAAAATCAAGTAACTTCGCACCAGCTAACAAACGGGGAACTTCTACACACGATCGAACAAGTAGTTTAACGTTGTAACCCAAAAAATCCAGTACTTGATACAAAAAGAACATAAATGGTAACAAAAACCTTGGAAATCAATCGGAAGAATTCAGGGAACAAAAAAAAAAACGCATGATTACCTGAATTGACGAGATTGTAACCAGAGAAATCGAGAGAGCGAGAGAGATTAGAGAGAGAGAACGCTTAATTAAGATGATTAGAGAGAGATAGAGGTGTGGTGGAGTCGTGGAGAGATGAAAGCTTGGAGAAGGGAAGAGGGACTACGGGGGTAAAATCGTAAATTTGGCGTTATTTTTTGGTTAGGGGTCTTTTCGGTCAAGAAAAAAAAGGTCATCTTGCCCTATAGTATACATATATTAGAATTATTCAGTTTGTTCGATCGATCACTTTGATAAAAGTTATTGATAAACTTTGATCAATTAAAAGTAATCTTTTTGCATGTACAGATAAAGTAGGATATCTTTTTTTAGTAATTACTATCTCTGTTACAATGTAATATTTATTCAAATATATTTTCCAATATACTAAAACATGTCAATAACACCTCCACACTCAAACCATGACTTTCCATATACCTAATATATATATATATATATATTAAAAAAAAGTTATATTTTTCACCTGCGCACACCCAACTCATAATTACCATTTTGCCATTCCGTCTATCTTACGCAGGAGAGGGTAATTAAGTTTTCTTCTAATTCAAGTTTAATTTCATGATTTCTCTAATATATTGGGCCGCGTTTGACCCCACTAGGCCCATAGAGTATTCTAGATTTAGGCTATGGGCCCATTCTATATTATCTGTTCCTGGCCCATAGCCCATTTTGACCCGAAATCATAAAATGGCGGGAAGAAGCAGAACGAAGGCCCAATCTGGCGGGAATTCTTCGATCTTTTCTATATAGACGCTTCTGCAGTTCTGCCGTGCGGTGTTCTGATCTTCAGATTGCGTACCGTTTTGGTGTAAAGCATTTTCCGGTTTGCCGTAATGGGGAAGAGAAAGAAGAACCCTAGAGTTTCCGACGAGGATTTGGAGGAAGAAGGCGAGGAAGCGAGTCCAAATCGAGAATCAGCTCACGCTTCTTCTTCTTCTGCTGCCAATGAGAAGAGCCTGTATGAGGTATTGGCGCCAGTTGTTTAGCTCCATGCGCAATTTCGATTTCTATGTAGGCTTTATGCGTGCGTGTTTGCATACATGTGAATTTTGCCCTAATTTTTGCTTAGGTTTTGTAAATTTTGATAATTTTGGGGTATTCTTTTACTATTGCTTCAGTATGAGCTTGACTTCAGTTTTTTTTTTTTTTTTTTCACTGAGAAATTTAAAGATTCATGATACTCGCATAAGGGACTTATAGTGTTGTGGGAGTATTTGCATAATTGGATGTTAAAGTTTGGGTTTTTACTTTAATTTAGATAAAGTGCTTATGAGATGATAGGTCCTATATGATAATATGAGGGCTCGGAAATATTACCAAAAGTGAAATCTTTTGAAGTTGATAAGACAGGGAAGAGTTCTGCATACACGTGTTTTCCTAGCACATAATTCATGTAGAAGCTGTAATTTGCTGATGAATAAGTTGTTGGTTTGTAGATACTGGGGGTGGAAAGAACAGCATCTCAACAGGAAATAAAGAGAGCATACTATAAGTTGGCTTTGCGCCTGCATCCAGATAAGAATCCTGGTGATGAGGTAAAGTTCAATTACCATAGATGATTAGTATTGTTAGTGTGAGTTGAAGCACCATTATAAAGGGATCAATAAAATTATCTTCTTTTCCTTTTTACAGGAGGCCAATGAGAAATTTCAGCAGTTGCAAAAGGTTATGTCAGTTCTTGGTGATGAGGAGAAACGTGCAGTTTATGATCAAACTGGCTGTGTTGATGATGCTGTAAGTGGTTATATGGACCTCCTACATTTGAAGCTTCTATTTAGTTTTGTTTGGATATGTACCATAGTGTTTGTTCCTGTTGATGTTTTCTTAAGTATATGCACCACTCTATGGTGTTCTATTACACCCGAATATTGAAAATTGTCACCAAAATAGAAACACCTGCCCTTGCTGACTCTTTCTAGTGATATCTTGATGATATGAACCATGTAAATAGTCTGAGAAATTCCATTCAAAATGACCTGAGATTCTGGGAAGCTGGGATTAAATTGAAACTACTTACTGGTGTGGTGATAACCAGCTGTAATTTCCTGTATTATTAACTTGGTCAGAAACTTATGTGAGTATGAAATTATTGTGGGCATTATTGAGCTATGCCATTATCAATACTGCTTTCTACCAACTTTATAGTGTTGAATATAGTGCATAACCGAATTCTTTTTATTACCTGAAAACTTTTTCAGTGTTGCCCGTCTCCAATATTGAACCTTGTCTGAAATTTAGATTTCTAGTAATTAAAGATTTTAAGGCTTGGGTTGCAAGAGTTCAATGAAGGATCTAGCTCATATTATTTCTCTTATTATATATGAGTCTTATATATATACTGGAAAACATATAATAATTTTGTTTGAGGTAGAAAGCCTTATAATCTTTGTGCAGTCAACTTTGCTTCCCAAAATTCTTGGTTAAGTTCTTAATCAGATATTCCTGAATATACCAGTCATACTTGCTAGTAGTTTTAAAGTGTTACTTGACCGGACTCATATATTCCTTATATTAAAGCAGTGCTAAGTGTTGCATCTGGTGATTCACAGGATCTTGCAGGAGATGTTGTCCAGAACCTGAAGGAATTTTTCCAATCCATGTACAAAAAGGTTATATGATTTGTTGCATCTGTAAATTATATATCTAACTCTGTACGTTCCTTCAATGACATGCGTGCTGGTTATAGGTCACCGAGGCTGACATTGAAGAGTTTGAAGCAAATTATAGGGGCTCGGATTCAGAGAAGAAAGATCTGCTTGATCTGTACACAAAGTACAAGGGTAACATGAGCAGGTACTACCATAGAAACGTGCTATAAAGCATTCATTTCCTTTGTTAATCAGATTTCATTCAGTTTCTCATTTGCCTACAGGCTCTTCTGCTCTATGCTCTGCTCAGATCCAAAATTGGATTCACATCGTTTTAAAGATATTCTTGACGCAGGAATAGCTGCAGGTAAGGAAACACACCGGAATGGTATTGACACCATGACATGAATTTTGTGTCTTTTTTGCATGATCAAATTGAACTTACAAGTGTATTGTTTCCAATTTTCTTCATTGACCATCAACTGCATGTTTTTTTGCATGTATAGGTGATCTGAAGTCAACTAAAGCATATGAGAGGTGGGCTAAGCAAATATCTGCAATAAAACCGCCTACAAGTCCTTTAAGAAGGAAGAAGAAGTGAGTGATTGTATCTTCTTTTCCCTTACTCTTACAATGTTACATTAAACCTAGTTATGTTCTCTGATTATGGATCCATGGAACTCTGCAGATCTAAGAAAGACTCGGAAGATTTGTATGCCATAATCGCTCAGCGACAGAGTGAGAGGAGAGGCAAGATGAATTCTCTGTTCTCATCCCTTGTGAGTAAATATGGTGGAGACCAATCTGCTCCAGAGCCTAATGAAGAAGAATTTGAAGCTGCTAGACAAAAACTTGAGAGGAAGAAGAAGAAGAAATCAAAGGGGAAGTGAACGGGATATATGTGCAGAAAAATTCAGTTCTATCTCCAAGTTTATCTTTGAATTCTTGTTTGCTCTGTTTAGTGTTGATTGGTGTCATTAATGTGTGCACCAATTTTCATTTCTCTAGCTCCATCTCCCAAGTCTAGTCATGAAACAATCTGAGAACTTCTAGGTTTCTGGACAAATTTTGAATGTGAAAAGGTTTCTAAAATAGGAAAATGCTACTGCTGCCCCAAAGTATTTCTTTCTTGTGCATATGCTTATCATTGCATTCACATTTCAAACTAAAGGATGGCAAAACTACGGAAAATGATGCTTTTAATCTCTTATTCAAACCAAAAGATAGCAAAACTATGGAAAATGATGCCTTTCATCTATGAATTATAGTGATTGTCTCTTCTTTTTTCCTTACTCTTACAATGCTTTTAATCTATGAATTATAGTGATTTTCTTTTTTCTTCTTTGTTGACACCCCCCACCCCCAAAAAAAAGTAAAGTAAAAAGGAGAGAGCTTTCCGTGAGAAAAATGAAAAAAATATTTTATGTTTTTTTTTAAAAAAAAGAAGTTCTAGATCCTTCCAATTCTAATCAACCACACAATTGGTGGGGCCCACTGTTTGTTGCCTTCAGTTTGAAGTTTGAACTCATTAGTTTTTTTTGAAGTTTGAACTCATTAGTTGTCGCTTTCAGTTTGTCACAATTCTGTGGTAACATTAAACAAATGATTAATACCGTGTTGCGTTTTAGTTTAACATTTTTCACCTAAGCTCATTTTTCACCAAGCTCATTTTTTGCCCCTAAAACATTAATTTCCTCAATTATTCTAAAAGTGGCTTATTTTTTCTTATATGTTAAATGAACATTTTTACTAATAAAATAAATATTTCATTTATTCTTTTCTTAAACAAATTATTACTATAGCAACTATAGAATAAATGAAATATTTATTTGAATGATAAAAATCTCCATTTAACATATAAAAAATTACTTTTAAAATAATTGAAGAAATTAATATAAATACAAATAATTGAGGAAAAAAAGTCATTTTCCCTTACTTAAATTATATACTCCGTATAACATAATTCATAAACGCGTATAATTGCTCGGCATTAGTCTAGCTGTCAATCATTTTCCCATAAACAAATAAAAATGTCGCAAACAACGTATCTTCTTTTTTATTTTATTTTATTTTTCATTTCGATTTGTATTAAAAATTAAAAAATGGTCTTTCCTTTTCCAATAATGGAACATCTGTGGCAAACAGTGCACGTGAAGAAGTCGAGAGCTTTCGGCTGTCCAACCAGCAACCGCAACGTGTCCAGCTAATACGGCGCCGTAACCACTAATGAGCCCAAGCTGGCGAAATTTCCGCTTTTCACATTTGAGTTTCCTTTTCGATTTCGTCACGGCTCAGTTAGGTTAACGGCTCCCTTCAATTAGTATCGCTGTCTCCAGCTGTCCGTCTCACGCGCCTTCCTCACTTTCACTCGCCTCCGCCCTATAAATACCACCGCCTCCTCTCTCCATAACCTCACTGCAACCCTAAATACTCATCGCAATTCTCACTCTCTCCAATTTCCAACCTCACAGATCACAAAAACTCAGTTGCGAAAATGGCGCAAGTTAGCATCGTGAAGGCCTTCCTCTTCGCCGTCGTTCTCGCCGTCTTCTCCGCCGCTGCTACTGCTCAGGAGATCGGATCTGCTCCAGCTCCTTCGCCTGATGCCGGAGCCGCATTCTCTCTCCCGATCTCTTCCGCCGTGATCGGAAGCTCTCTCCTGCTCTCCGTCGCTGCTCTCCTCAGGCACTGAGTTTTGAGTTTTGCGTCCGTTGATTTGTTTTCTGTATTCTATCTCTTTTTGAGTGATACGTAGTTACAGAGATTATTATGATTCTATTAGTACGATTTATCAGTAGGATTGTTATGCGAGTGCTTGTTTTACAGTGATGTTCTTGAGACATTCTTTTACTGGTATATAATATAATATATTTTATTATACAATGGATTTTTATTTATATTACTGTTGTTTTGTTTGCCTTTTGATGATGTTGTGTTATCAATATTTTCTCCTATTAGATCTACCCAGTACTAGCGCTATAGTAGGGGTCCATTATTTGAAATGAACAATTAATTAATTCGCATATGCTCATCAACTACAAACCGTTTATGTGCCAATGTGCTGTTAGGTATGAATTTTAGAAATTTTGGTTATCAATTAACTATTTTAAATCAAATTAACAAATCAATCGGGAATTTACCAAACCAAGTGAGGAATCTTCCATGTTTCAAATCAAATATCAAACTAATCGGAAAGTGGAAGAAGAATTCTAAAATAAATAAATAAATTCTGGGTGTCATTCACTTTGCTGAAATTGAACGCTGAAAACTTTAATCAAATGTAACATTAAAGAAAGGAAAAAAAAAAAAAAAAAGCGGAATAAATCATGTTTTGTCTTGGACTCTTTGGTCTTTTATCTAGCTTATTTTGTATTTTTCTTAGGTAGAAAGAATATTAGCTATTAAAAGATTCAATTTTATAATATAAACAAATTGTAAATTAAATTTAAAAAAATTAAATATTTTATACCCTTTCAAGCTCATCTCAAGAGAGGTGCGGGATTTGGAGCATCCACAAAAACTCATTAAAAATCATTAAAACAAATCCACTTGTATGGATGCTCTTGTAAGTACATTCTTGCCCATGTACATTGCTATGATTTGCTTAATTATTACTCCGTATGGTAGTTAGCAATTCAATGAAATTTGTGTGGCATATTATATTAAAAAACCAATTGCTTTCTTAATCTAAGAGATATGACGTAGATCACTGGGAGGCGTGGAAAACCAAGATAACTCACAATTTTAGTAATCAATAAAAAATACTTAAAATTATGAGTTATTTTTTTGCCAATACTCTTATCACTTTATTCTAAGGATGTAAATTAAGGTCCTATTCAGTAAACTAGTTAGCCTATTAATTTTAGTTTGTTTGACCACTAGTAGCTCTTTAACTTATTTAAAGAATAATATGACACTAAAATTTAAAGCAGTCTTTTTGATTAACTTTTTGAAAAAGTCATGTTGTCTAAGAGCTAATTTACTAAATATCTATCAACAATCAACTAATGCTACTAACTAGGCAAACTCACTAACTCAATCAGCATTTCCTAATAAATCTTACTCATGTATAATGACCAATAAATCATACGTGTAAGAGGTAAACTG
Organism: Ipomoea triloba; assembly: GCF_003576645.1. Lineage (NCBI taxonomy): Eukaryota > Viridiplantae > Streptophyta > Magnoliopsida > Solanales > Convolvulaceae > Ipomoea > Ipomoea triloba. Next base: position 2,179,590 of record NC_044930.1, read on the forward strand.
CTAACTTTATTCTAAGAGTATAACTAGCTCAACCAAGAAAATAGTGATAAAAATGAATCGTGACTTTCACTTGATTAAAGTAACTTGTTACTTTCAAGTTTTTGTTTTTTATTTAAAAATTATTTTCACAATAAGATCTCTATAGATGGACTCATGGACCCTTCAAATCTTTATATTTCATCCTCCCCACCACCTCTCTCACAAAAGTTCACCAACTCCATTATTATGGACACACAAATCAAAGCTAGTCGTCCTTTGGAGGTTTTGATGCTTCCATTTTTGGCCATCGGACACATCTCACCATTCTTGGAGCTAGCCAAGAACCTCTCCGACAACGGCTTCTCCATCCACCTATGTTCAACACCCATCAACCTCAATTTCATCAAAACCAAAATCCCAACAAAATACTCATCCTCAATCCGCCTCCTCCCACTCCACCTCCCCGACTCGCCGCATCTCCCCCCTCACTATCACACCACCAACGCCCTCCCGCCCCATCTCACCCCCGCCTTCGACGCCGCCCTCTCCGCGGCCCAATCCGCCTTCTCCGACGTCATGAAAAATCTCGCCCCGGATTTGTTTGTGTACGATGTTCTCATGCCGCCCTGGGCCGCCGGCGTTGCGGCGGCCCAGAATGTCCCGGCGGTTCAGTTCTTTACGTCGAGTTCTGCCATGTGCGCGTACTTAGCGCACATGTTTCATAGACCTAGTATGGAGTATCCATTGCTGGAGCTTAATTTGACTAGAAATGAGCGGGAGAGGATTTATAGGTTGATCGGAGAGAAGAGAGATTCCGGGCGGGGTGTTTTCGACGACAATATGATGGTGATCAGTACTTCCAGGGAGATTGAAGGGAAATATGTGGATTATCTTGGTGAAATAATTCAAGAAAATAATCTTCAAGTCTTGGTTCTTGGAGCAATGGTTCAAGATCTGGATCTTGAAGACGAAGGAGATTCTGACCTGTTTGAATGGCTCGGGACGAAACCCGAGAATTCAACTTTGTTCATTTGTTTCGGTAGTGAGTGTGTCCCGTCAAAGGAAGCCATGGACGAGATAGCTTTCGGGTTAGAGCTAAGTCAAGTTAACTTTTTATGGGTCATAAGGTTTCCAAAGGGGGAGCTGCCGGAGGGGTTTATAGAGGCGGTGGGGGAGCGAGGGAGGGTGGTCGAGGGGTGGGCCCCACAGGCGAGAATCCTGGTCCACCCGAGTGTCGGATGGTTTCTGAGTCATTGTGGGTGGAATTCAGTATTGGAAGGCGTTTATTATGGTGTTCCGATTATAGTCATGCCCATGCACCGCGTCGATCAGGCGGTGAATGGGAGGTTGGTGGTGGAGATTGGGGTGGGAGTGGAGGTTGTGAGGGATGGAGATGGGAAGGTTGGTAGGGGAGAAGTGGCAAGAGTTGTGAAGGATGTGATGGGGGGAGAAGTTGGGGAAGATATGAGGAGGAATGTGAGGAAGATAGGTGAAAAGGTGAGAGTTGCAAGTGTAGAAGAAATGGGTATGGCTGCTAAGGTGCTAGCACAACTTTGTAAGAACAATAATGGACAATTTGCTTTGTAATTTGGGAAATTCTATGTGATGTTTTAGCAACTAATACTTTTGTCATGTGTTTGCTATTATGAATTTAATCAAAAATTAAATAAATTTTTGTTATGTGTTTTAATTTAAGGCTCAAATCCACTCCCTTCCACATGGGAGTGTACACCGGATACCGCTTGACCACTAAAAATCTTGTAATTATGATTTTAAAAACTAATGTTTAGAGTAATTGCACAAATATGTCGTGAACAAATTAGGCTTTTCAAAAACAAAAAATCCTGCTAAACGCGCCCAGTGCACTCCACACGGATGGGCTTAGTTTTTTTTTTTTTTTTTTGGGCCCACTCAAGGTGACAAAAGACCAATCTTCCCGCAACGCCCTCATCTACTCTCTCTTTTCCCTCTCTTTCATCAACCTCACATATTTTGTCAAAATTTGGTCCAAAAACTACTAATGTGGAGGGTCTTATAATTTTAGATAAAAGATCATAGCCATCATAAATATTCGAAGATTGTAAGCAAAGACACATAATCGAGATATGACTCAATGTGACAATAAATTTCTTGGACATTAAATATTAGTCCTATATAAAAAGTCTTAAATCACCATAATTTACCGATCTACTATCATGTCAGATCGTGTGACACCTTTCACAAGAGTAATTAATTAATTAATTATTGTATTTTTTATTTGCAAAAACCCTCGGTGACGCGTGCCGCCGGCGCCAATTCAAGTTGAAAGCCCACCCGGTCGGATGAAGCGGCGGCTGACCACTACGCCACTTACACGCTCCTCCCGGCACTGAACAATCCCCGGGAGAAGAATTAAACCTTTTTGGTTATTATTACTATGGGATCAGCCCTTGTTCTCCAGATGCCGCTTTGCAAAACCCTCCTGAAACCCTAGTTCCTCACAAAAATCCCCAATTGTTCCTCCCAACACTTGACAGCTTCTCAGGTAGTGTCTACAAACAAAACCTATCTAAAAAAGAACAATTTCCACTAAATCTGTCAAATTTCATGAGTTTTTTATTCAGAGCACACCCAGAGCTAATGAGGATTTTTTTTTTTTTTTTTGAATAGGAGAAAAGACATAACAATGGCACAGCCATCAGTTGTGTTAGCAACAGCTAGCTATGATCACACTATTCGGTTCTGGGAGGCAAAAAGTGCCCGCTGTTACCGGACTATCCAATACCCAGAATCAGTAAGTCATTCAAAGCCTGTTTATTAGTTATGCTTTACAGAAAAAAGGGTAATTTGGAGCTGTGGACTGTATTGGTTATTCCCTTGATCAATCATTTCCAGAAACTGTATGTATTAGTATTTGGGATGGAATTTCATAAAGAAAAGCGTATAGATGTTAGTCTCTAAATTGAAACCTAGAAACTTTAATTAATGGATTGTACATGGTAGTAGAATGTCAAGTGTAGTATTCTGCACCATGCTTCAGATGCTTCTTTTTCTTCATTGAAAAAGAAGAAAGGTTTCTGAACATTGGAATGGCTCTGGTTTGGACATTTTTATTTGAATGGTGTCTATTGGCTGGTGGAAAAAGAGAGGAAGTGAAATAGCTTAAGAAGCTTATGTTACAGTTGCACATATCCCATTAATGAACACTTGACCTGATGGAAGAATAGGTTTTGAATTAAAATATACATGGAATATAAAACATTGGGATTTGAAGTTTTGAACTAATTATCTTTCATTTTCTAAGCGGAATCTGATGCATCTTGTTTGTATTTGCTTTTGCAATAGCAAGTCAATCGGCTTGAGATTACACCAGATAAACTTTACTTGGCTGCAGCAGGCAACCCTCACATCCGATTGTTTGACATCAATTCTAACAGCCCTCAGCCTGTAAATTTCTGGATCTTCTTTCTTCATTTTTTGTGTCCCTTTTCATTTCTCTAGTGGTTTCAAATATATCTAAACTTGTGTCCTCTTTCTTTTGCCTAATAAAGTGTTTCTTGCTTCTATGGCAGATACAAAGCTTTGATTCACACACTAACAATGTTATGGCAGTAGGGTTTCAATGTGATGGAAATTGGATGTATTCTGGTTCTGAAGATGGCACAGTAAAGATTTGGGATTTGAGGTGCATTAGATATCTAACTCAAGCGCATGCTATATATTCGATTCATTGTCATTTCTAATTTAAGTTTGTTCTTTTAAAAAAACAGGGCACCAGGGTTTCAGAGAGAATATGAGAGTCGTGCAGCTGTCAACACAGTTGTTTTGCATCCAAACCAGGTTTTGTTTAGTGTGTTGAAAGGATTTTTTTTTAAAATTTTTTTTATTTTATAAATTTCTACTGTGAAAGTTGGAATATATATCATTGACTTTGTAGAATATGTTACAGAAATTTCTCAATATTTACATTCTTTAAGATTTGAATGGAGTTTTTACTATCTTGGTTGCAACTAGGGACCATCTTCATTCTCTGTTATGGTTTGCAGACTGAGCTTATATCTGGTGATCAGAATGGAAATATTCGAGTATGGGACTTGAAAGCAAATGCATGCAGCTGCGAGTTGGTATACAGTGCTATCTTGTTTCTTTTCGTATCTCATGGAACCTTGAGATCATGATATGAATTGAAAAGTGGAGTTCTCCATGATATGACATCTGAATATGGGAGCATATTATAATCTACTTATCTGTTGGTTAATATTGTAAATATATTGTTAATGCAAACTGCTAACATACTCTTTATTGAAACATGGCATTATTCTTTTATAAGCACATTTTAGTTTTTTGGAAATTAGGTTCCTGAGGTGGATACTGCTGTTAGGTCTCTGACTGTAATGTGGGATGGAAGCTTGGTTGTGGCTGCAAATAATAATGGAATATGTTATGTTTGGCGCTTATTGCGTGGAACCCAGGTGATCACCCCCACACCCCCACCTAATTCTTTGTAAATCAATATTGTCTTAAAAATTTGTGAAGTTTGCATTTCAACCTTGGCCTAGCCAACTGGCAATCAGTAATGTAGATGTTCAGAAAGTCCCACCAAGAAATTTTCTTTTGTCATTAACTTGGATTAGATTGATTTGATCTCTCAGTAAAATGTTTTCCTATATTAGCATCTTGTAAATTAAGATTTTTGCTTCAGCTCTTTTTAAAGCTTATTGCTATACATTACTGATATTTAGTTTCCATTTCATTGCAGACTATGACCAACTTTGAGCCACTGCATAAGTTACCAGCACATGATGGATACATTCTCAAATGTCTCCTTTCCCCTGAGTTGTGTGAGCCTCACCGGTAAGACATTCACAGCTATACCTTCTGGTTTACTTATATTCTTTTGACTGTTATTTTATTCAGGTTTGTCTGATAGATCAGGTGCTTCAGACTACTGGGATCCCAGAATGATTTGTTTGCCATTTTTCTGAAACGATGATCTGCAGGTATCTGGCAACAGCATCTTCTGATCATACTGTCAAAATATGGAACGTGGATGGATTTACCTTGGAGAAAACTCTCAAAGGTACTTACCAGTTACCACACTCAAAACCAGCATAGGTTTTTTTTTTGGGTGCTCTTTACATCTTCCACTTTTTACCCCCTTATCTCAACTCCCTTTGGATTCTTCATCAAGCTAAATGTGAACTTTCTTACGGTTAGGACATGAGCGATGGGTTTGGGACTGTGTTTTCTCCGTGGATGGTGCTTTTCTAATCACAGGTACCTATTTTAACTTTGTTCCTTAAGGCAAGCGTCCTTTTCCATAACACACTCTTGACTTTCAGTCCATTAGCTTCCAATCTCTAATCACGAGAACAGGAAGTGGGAAGGCTTGTGTAGGCTTGGGGTGGTTTATCGTTTCTGATTGTGCTGTTTTGTAATGTGTACATCATTGAAGTTTACGAATTAAGTACTCCAACTCAATTAAACATTATAATGATCTGAATCTTTTAAACGCTACAGCTTCTTCTGACACAACGGCGAGATTATGGTCCATGTCCAATGGTAAAGAGATCAAAGTGTACCAAGGGCACCATAAAGCAACAGTGTGCTGTGCCCTCCATGATGGCCCTGTACCCTCTTCTTGCTGAATGAGGATTGGCTTCTATCATCTTTATATATTCTGGGTGGAGTCTTTTGCCTGTTCTTCTTTCTGGTCTCTTTGTGATCAGTTAGTTATCTTCTTGTATGAATATGGATAAAATATTTGTATAGGTTCTGAATAAATTGCTGGTATGATTATTTACACAACAATGTTTCACATTCTCAGTTCTCTCAATTAAAGCCATTTTGAAAAGTGTGTTTTCTTGAAATAAGTAGAAGAATAGCTGGGCAACAGAAAACAATGCATTATAGCTCATTTCAGAAATAGTATTCTCAAGAATAAAGTAACTTGTTTCTGGTCATTGGTCTGGTAAATGAGAAGTCTCACTTAAGATTTAGTTTCTCTGTGGTAAAATGTGGGTTCGATTCTTGCCACTAACATTTGGGGGCTTAAGTGGTAGGGTGGGATTCGATGAGTTCGATTCCTGTCACGAACATTGGAGATTTTAGTGATAGGGTGAAAGTTTGATTCTTGCCACAAAGATTAGAAGTTTTAGTAGTAAGTCGAGAATTCAAAGATTAGAAGTTTTAGTAGTAAGTCGAGAATTCAGTTCCTGTCACAAACATTGCAAGTTTGAGTTTAGATTAATTTTTTTGTGTATAAAAATGTACGGTTTGATCAAGTCCCGAAGCGAGACTAGTGGAGACAAGTTTATGGAATCTAGAATATAGTCGAAAAACATGATCTATCAACAATGAAGAATAAAATGACTTGCTATAAAATAAGTTCATTTTCAGAAATACTATTCTTTTCCAAGGCATAATTTAAAAAATGCTATTCCATTTCAAACCTATTCCGTGGATCAAACAAATTCTGTTTGAGGTGAGAAAATTGAAGATCAACATATTTAGAATTGATGTAAGAATCTAACATCTTTCATTCAAGAATTCAAACAAAAAACATGTTCCACAGCAGCCAAAATTACAATCTTGGATCAGGCAATCAAAATAACTACAGGATAATTACATCTGATCCTTGAAAATGAAGGCCAGCCAGCAGATAGACAGAATCACTTCTCCTTACCTTCTCCGTTCTCGACGACTGTTTTGGGCTTCGCTGATGCAACCTTAGCAGGCGTCGAGCGTTCTGACTGAGTAAACATGATCAAAATTTGCATGAGAACCGTTACAACTGCCAAGACAGTCGCTGAAATAGTGAGTCCTTTCCACGAGGACAAAACCCCCGAGGAGTGGAAAAATTTTACGGCCCCTAGAATCAATAAACACGACCAAGATAAAACCACCTATGGAAGAAGAAACCATTAGCTCACTGATTAACAACTCGACTTATAATAGATATAAAATTACCACACATAATCTGTATCTATACACTACCACGAGGGATTTTACTGGCCGGCCAAGGTCTTGTACTCGTTCTTCTCCAAAGGTGTCTTTAGCAATGTGCTCGTCTAATAATTTATCCTGCTTATTTGGAACGATCAAGTGTGGATAAGTTGTCGGTTCGTAAAAAGATCAGAACAATATTTATGCTTTCGGGGAGGATCACTAATTTTCGAGGAGGGCAAACCTTGGCAATGAAGATGTCTTTACACCATTGAGCAATTGCCTCGTCGTTTTCTGGCAGTTCACTCATCAGATGGCGCTTGATGTGAACATGGACCTGCACCATCATAGGTTTACCATAAGATTACTCTAACGCGATAAAATTGTCAGATCAAAAAAAAAATTGGGATAAAAAACAACCCAATCCCCCGTTTCAATGCACCATATCGAAACGAGGGAAAATAAACGAACAAACAAAACAACCGTCAAAACATTGAAACTGAAAAACAGTACAAGAATTGAACTTCATAGAATGTGATTGGCTTACCACCGAGGATTGTCCCTTAAACATCCTTAGCATTGTCGGCACTGGAGAACTTTTGGGAATCGCAACTGTCGAGTCATAAATAGCTGGAACAAATGTGCGCATTTGACTTACCGTCATAACAAATCCCTGAAATCAAAGGCGGTTATGTGTCTTTAGTTCAAGTCGAACCACATCTAAACTCGAAACAGATAGCATACAAAAGTACTACACGGGAATGATTGTTGTACGAAAAGCAGACAGATGATAAATCGGTAACTAGTAGATTTGATGTGTGCACCTTGGTGCGAGGAATCAAGACATTCCTTGGAATGGGTAAACCAGACGTGACAGCATATTCTTGAGCAGCTAAAAGTTTCGCCTGTGTAAAGCGCGTACCTTCAACAAAAAGTGCCAGCCAAAATGGCTGTGGGTAATCCCGAAGCCTTCGTAGACCTAACTGAAAGTAGGATCCCCCAAAGTCTAAATTATATCTCAATTGGGCATTTCAAAATCAGAAGGACAAAAAAAATAAATAATAAATAAAAAGTACACACAAAGTAAAACTAGAACAGATCCTTTCTAATAATACCTTTAATGTGTTTTCGTCCTTTGCCCAACTTCTTTCAAGGAATAGATACTCAGAAAACCACATGGACCAACCGATTACCTACAAAGATTTCATAATAAGTACGGAGTTGTTTAGTCTTAGGAGCAAAGAACCGACAGGGATAAAAATTCACAATGAGTAAACACTTTGCAGAAAACACAAAGACGAGATTCAAAGTAGACTTTTAACGACAATCTATGGAATACTTTCAGATTTTTTCCTCCATCCCGAAAATATTGAGCATCCTCACACTCAAATTCAAATTTCAAACAAATAAAGTTCAAACCGAACCACCCACCCACCAATAGTTAGAGTATTACGGGTCAAATCTTCAAAAACTATCAATCTACTAGAAAGACGTAGAAATTCGGTATAGAGGCATTTCACTGCAACAATATGCTAGTCAAATAAAAAGAGTCAAGAATAACATACGGGAAGGAGCTTCGATGATTTCTTCGTTACAGCTAATGCGCTACCAAGGCAACCTGATCGCTGCAGTTGTTTCAACCCAAAACTAGATTAGCATAAGTCCAATTTCATATTCATTAAATGAAATCATATAACGAACTAACAACGTAACCAATAAGACATGAACCTGAGCTAAAACCCATCCAACCAGCCAATCTATGTCGCTTCGGTGATTGCATATGAGAAGAGCATGCTCTTTACCTGGGAAAATTAACAGAACACACCAACAATAAGAATCACTCGAAAAGACATCACAGCAGAATGTATATATAAGCTTCTGCATTCAACAAATAAAAGCCATACCCATTAATTTACGCGTCTCTGGGTCTGTGTACACTTTAATCTGCAAAAATAACAATTCAACTATGAAAACACTATAAAATATAAGTTAAAGCCTCTGTTATTAACAGTTATTCCACTGTCAGTAAGTTGCCACATAGCTCAGTTTCTATCAATAAACTAATACGATTCAAACCGAATAATGCAATCAAATAAATGATGGAATTCAATGATTACCTTAACACCTGCCCACCAATCAACAAGCCAAACCACCTCCAGCCACAACAGTTCAGCAAACACCCTATTTATTCTCCTATATATGCTCTTTGACAATGGCCTTATAAGGATAAAGCATATGGCCTGCCATTTTTAACAAGAAAGGTAAACCCCATTATCTCCAAGGAGTTTGATCACACACTCAAGACATTAATTTATGGATAAAAAACACATATATGCTTGAGCCTAGCAGTCCCAGTGTGAGAGTTTCGCCCTCTTGTGGCAGTGGCACCTTGTGGACATCATCCTACCTAATAGGCTGCCACTGAGCCATCATGATTTACCCTTTTAGTCCTCGTGGGCTAGGGTGTGGGGCCCTTGGAGCGAGTGATTTCACATTTGTGGGCAAAAAAACACATGAATGCTTTGTACCAATCACCAATAATTAAAAGTTACCCACCCTACCAACTGCACAAAAGAAAGTACAATCCAAACATGCAATGCTACGGAGTACTATTCAACAACAAAAAGAATATCTCCAAATACCCACACAACACAACATCAACCAGATATCCCCACCAACTTTAACTCTCATCCCAGTCGATTTAAACGGCCAAGATCAAATTTTTATGCAAAGGGCATCAGAGAAAAACCTGAATGAGATTGGTAATGAGACCAGAGATGAAGAACATGAGGCCCAGAGGGACAATAATCGCAGCCGCAAACGCCATGATCAAACCCGGTCACGACCAATACAAATGTATAGATAGATACAGGGAGATAAATATACAGGGTGAGATCAGGGATCGAGGTGAATGAATAGAGCTGAAATGACACTGAACAGCAGAGTAATCTGTGCAATACTATTCAGATTAACATAAACAAATAAAAGCAATAAGAAGCCGATAATCTAGCAAGGCATTCTTTTGATGAAGAACATTTATATATACTGTATGTATATATGTGTTTCGGAGTTGAATCCGATGGGAACTTTGATGAACAGTCGACGGAAGAACCGAGGGTGGCACTACCCCACGCTTTTAAACGCCCCTTTCCCTTTTCAAAGAATCTCTTGCAAATTGTAGATTGATTGTTGATTATTATTAATTATTGTTGTACTCTTCTTGTAGTCAATAACTGGATGCTCACGTAATTATATTAGTTGCAACTAATGTTCGGAAAATCATAGGATTCCATGGTCTTTTAAGCTACTTTTGTGTTTTGATTTTTTACACTTAGCGAGGACAAGGATTATAAGTCATAGATTTAGTTAACCTAATATACTAGTTTTAGACTTTAGTACGTAAAATGTCTCCATATATTTATAAACCTCCGTAGAAACAAATTTTCGTGTGGTTACGCACTATTAGATATGTATAAATATAGCACAAAATGTTCAAAAATACTTCCACTCTTTTATTCCACACTTGGATGGTTTGTTGGATTCCTCTCTTAGATTACAAATGAGCCCCCATGAAGGGTATTTATACCTATTCCACCTCCTCAATATATAATGGAGATCTATTTAATCCTACCGCTAAGATTGATTCTCTAGAATTCTCCGGAACTCTCTTTACACACTCGAGGATTCCATAATATTATATAATATTTTATGGTTCTCTATTACCTCTACACTTATGTATATGATTCTATATTATTCTAACAACTATAGAAATCTATGTACCACCCCTAGAAAAGTCAGGAAGGATGTAGCAAACCTCGTCAAGGTGTCTCACGCGTCTCGAAAATTTGTAGGAAAGTGCCCTGCGCGTTACATTACGCAGTAAAATCTCCTTGCTTTCACCGGAATTTTGTGGGCTTCGCTACTCTTCAATGAGACTCCGGACCTGAAAGAGAGTTTAGTCCATGAAGGCCTCGAGAAGATACAAACATAGAAAGACGATAATGTCCCCGGATTACACGGCCAACTATCAGAAATACTAATGGTGAATTAAAAGTGGAACACTTAAAATAACTGTGTTCGCAATATGAAAAAATTAATTAAAGTGGACTAAAATTGAACAAAAATGAAATTCACTCCTAGAAAAATTAAATAGAAAAATTAAATCATTCAACCAACATTTTCATCAGAAAGGAAAAGGGAAAAAGATAAGTAGCAAAAAGCCAAAAACCCCAGAAGGGGATGATTCATACTCACTGACACTGTAACCCGGGACGGATAGAGGAAGGCAGAGAGCACAGTAAGAAGCGGCAACAATGGAGAAAGCAAAGAAGAAGAGCACCGATAACGACAACAACAATAGCAAGCAATCTTCGAAACCAGCTATAACAGTCGAACAGTTTGTCTCAATCATGACTCCTCTGATTGACTTGGAAAAGGTTATATTTGTATCCATCCTCGTACAATTAGAGCTCGAATTTTTGCACTATGTTATGTGTCGTTTATCAGAATAGAAGTTTAATTTGAATTCCGTTTCATGATCTCCATCCATTCATTCGTTTCATTTAAATTATCTTCAATGTCGCTGTTTTGTTTACTGTGCGCAAAATTCTGATATGATTCTCTGTTGTGGGCACATGGTGTTAATTAGGAAGCTGAGATTTCAGCTTCGGTGAGCTCCGCCGAGACGAGAAGTTTGGATGCTGCTCAAAGGAAGGGATCCACTATTCTCAATTTGAAGTGTGTAGATATTCAGGTAGTGTGTGTGTGTGTGTGTGTGTGTGTGTGTGTGTGTGACTGTGTGACTGTGTGAGTGTGTGTGTGTGTGTATATGTATATATATATATATATTCCTTGTTGCTATGTGTACAAATAGATATATGTAGGTGGTAAGCTTAGTGTTGTTTTGTGATTAGACAGGGCTGATGGGCAAGACTATTCTCGAGTTCCAGTCCAATAAAGAAGATGTTCTTCCCCCTCATAAGGTAATATCAATAATTTATTAGTGTTGATTGCTACTCTTATGTTTGAGTATGCACAGAGAGTTCAAAAGACAATATCAATGGAGGAAGGAAAATGTAAAATATGTTGCGACTTTACCTCTGTTTTTCAGCAAGATTGTTTATAGGACTTGAACCTATGGCCTAAAGGCCAATGGGCGAGCACTTGGACAATATGTCAAATCCAACTTCTGAACTTTATGCTTTTGAGTGATGACTAATTGACTATATTCTGTTGACTGAGACCCTTGAGTATATTTCGCTTGACATTAAATTATTCTATGTTTCTCGCATATTTCCTCTGAATTTTCTTTATAGGATATTCTAGGTTTCTGACATATTTCCTTCTAGTTATTTTCATTTTTGGTCCTAATAGTCTCTGGCATCTTTTCCTGAATAAACTTTTGGATTGGCAGTTTGGCAACCATGATGTCGTTATTTTGAAACCAAACAAGGCTGATTTAGGCTCTCCTTCACTTGGACAAGGAGTAGTTTACCGACTCAAGGTAATGCTGCTGCTTGACATTTATCAACAAACAGAAGTAAAAGGAAAAAGATATCAAGCATATTTTAAAATATATGGAGTAATTTGAATCTAGCATATAGGTGGTTTGCTGGAACATTACTTTGCTATTCATTATTGCATTTTGTATGGAACAGGACTCATCTATCACTGTTGCTTTTGATGATATTCCAGAAGAGGGATTAAATAGTCCATTACGTCTTGAGAAATTGACAAATGAGGTAAAGTACGAATTAGGAAGCTTGTAGTTCACTTTGATTTTAGGTTTAGTTGATTTATATTTCCTTATTTTATGAAATAATTTCTCTTCCCAATTACGGACTATTATTTTACAGAGTTCGATTCACTGTGAAATGTGTATGTGTACACAAAGGAAGTTTGATAATAACACTGCTAAGAGGCTTTCTATAGTCAAAGTTTTGAATCTTTCCAGATTTTTTTTAACATTATGAATATTTCTTTGTGTCTATCCATGAGTTGAAATACTTTTGATTTTATTAGTTCTCACATATGTCATCTTATTAAATTTGAAAATGGCAGATTCAATATGCATTTGTCTTGTGAAGTGTCATGAAGGTCTTGAAATTCTCCAGATAGAGGAAGAGGCCATTTTCAGATTATTGTTTCATTTGGAGTTCTTTTTGCAGGTGACATATCGCCGGATGAAGGACACATTAATACAATTGAGCAAAGGTGTTCAGAAAGGCCCTGCTTCTGACTTGGTTCCTGTTTTGTTTGGAGAGAGATCACCGACAATGTCTAAGAAGGATGCCAAGTTCACCCTCTTCAATCGCAATCTTGATCATTCCCAGGTCTTCAAGTTCTCATCATTTTCTATATCTGTAAAGGACCTGAAGGTCTTGAAGCCATAAGAGAGTTACTGTTCAAAATCTGCTGCCTTTAAGTCATTTTGTCTATTATACTTGTTTTATATCTCTGCCAAGCAACATTTATGCTGCATTCTAGCTTTATAAAGTTGAAGGGATAAAATAAAAGATAACATGCCTTTTTTGTTAAATAATTAATGACCCTGCAAGCTAATTTTCTATCGCAGTGTTGATTCTTCTATTTTGTGTGTACCAAAAGTTTTGCATCTGATACAGTGGACGCCATTGTAGAATCAGTATATCCAGTGCCACCCCATAGTGGAAAAGAGCTTTGGTTTGGTGTTGGTTGCATTTTGTTGAAACTGTACATCTTGTCTCATTTGACAATCCAACAGCAATAGGCTCTGATTAAATGATTCTTATTGCTCTTTTAGACTCCATATTTTGTTCTTCCTTGTGTCATCATGTAATGGTTTATATAGACAGTTTATATTTGATTTAATCTGTAAGTATAGTCTAAAAGATATTCTCTTCATTTTCAAAGAAAGATGCCATTGCAAAGGCTCTTTCATCCAAGGATGTATTTTTGCTGCATGGACCTCCTGGAACGGGGAAGACAACAACTGTTGTTGAGATCATCTTACAAGAAGTGAAGCGGGGATCAAAAATTCTTGCTTGTGCTGCTTCAAACATTGCTGTCGATAACATTGTTGAGCGGCTTGTTCCTCACAAGTAAGACTACATTTTGGCAATTGCTTTGTTATCTTCATAAGCAACAATGCCTATTTACAATGAGATGTAAGATGAAATTTGAAATGGTCAGAAACATGAAAGTATTATTGCGTTATACTATTAATTAGTCAGCAATATCTCCTCTGACCAATATTTTGGCATTTGCCTTTTGCTCTTACCACATGTATTCTGAATTGTCTATTTATAATGATGTTTACTTTGAGTAAGACTAATACAACTTATTCCAGAGAGATGTTATATCTCAGTTTCCTTTTCAATGTGATTCTCTTCGCCTAATACTTCCAATTAATCACAATTCCTTCTGTATAATTGCTTAATACATTTTGGTAATGGAATATCTTGTGGATGCTCAAATTATTTATTGTTGTGTCTATTATGACCAGAGTGAAGTTGGTGAGGTTGGGGCATCCTGCTCGCTTACTCCCTCAAGTATTAGACAGTGCTCTAGATGCTCAGGTAATATATTTGCTTAAATGCTTATATATGTATATGTGTGTGTATTAATTTTCAGATATTCACTGAAATACTGTTATATTGCTTTTACCGTTGTTTCTCTTGTTGTATCACTGTGTTATGTGGGTTGATATTGGATGGATGCTCTTCTTTTTAATAAAATTTTCCTTGGGGAAGATTAATATATTTATTGTGGTTTCTCAGGCCTTTTTATCTTGGGTAATAACTATACCTTCAAATCTATGTCATATAGGTGCTTCGTGGTGATAATAGTGCACTTGCAAATGACATACGCAAGGAGATGAAGGTAAATGATGCCTAAAGCATAACCAGTTAATTTATTGACTTGGCAAGAAAGGTTTGCTTTGCATTAGAAATTTATGACTTTGAACATTGTAAAGTCCTTGGCAGTCATACTCTAGTAATTTCCTAAGGAATTGATGACACAAATTATGGACAAAATTCTATTCGTTTTTGCAGTTTCCCAACCTTTTATGCCAAAATGCGATTATGTAGACTTGGAACCTCAATCTTCATGTATGTGTAGTTCATAATTTCCCTTTGCAGGCTTTGAATGGGAAGTTGTTAAAAGCTAAAGATAAAAACACTAAGAGAGACATTAGAAGAGAGCTCAAGACTCTTTCCAAGGAAGAGCGTAAAAGGCAACAACTAGCAGTGACTGATGTAATCAAGAATTCAGATGTGGTATTAACAACCTTGACTGGCGCATTGACCCACAAGTTGGACAACACTTCATTTGATCTAGTTATAATTGACGAAGCTGCCCAGGCACTTGAAATAGCATGCTGGATTGCTCTACTGAAGGTAATCCGGAAGTCTGATGATTATGTCTATTTATTTTTCAACTCTGTAAGCTAATCTAAAGGCTTAATTTCAAGGGTTCAAGGTGTATATTAGCTGGAGATCACCTCCAGCTTCCTCCAACCATTCAAAGTGTTGAGGCTGAGAAGAAAGGATTAGGGAGAACCTTGTTTGAACGTATTGCAGACTTGTATGGGGATGAAGTCATGTCTATGCTCACTGTCCAGTACCGCATGCACGAACTTATAATGAACTGGTCATCCAAAGAGCTTTACGACAGTAAGGTATGGAGCCATCATACTTAAATATTAGAGCATGAAAAATTGATTCTGATTGATGTGAACTGCTGATACATTATGTTTCTAAAAATATTCAGATCTAATTCCATGTTCTGCTGAATTGTTGTTCCAGATTGAAGCACATGCTAGTGTTGCTCAGCATATGCTGTATGAACTTGAGGATGTGAAAACGTCATCTTCAACAGAGTCAACCCTTGTTCTCATAGACATAGCTGGGTATGCTATTTATGATTTCAACTAACGTTCTTCCAGCTCATGGTCAAATGAAAAGTTTTTGAGGAAGTAGATTATGTTAAATTAAAACTCAAATTGTTTCTTACTTGAGACGAAATGAGTGGCTCTTTGTATACACATGCATTTTGTTTTTGTTTTGTTTGTCTCTGTGTGTGTGCGCGCGTGCTTAGGGAAGAATAAGTCAGATATAATTTTGATGTTTGCTAGTTGCTATATTGTATATACACACAATTTTGCTAGTGTAAAGTATTCCATGGCAATGCCTAGACAGGATGATAGGTACAGGATAATTTTGCTGCTTGTTACTGCTCACTCCTTAATGGCATCTGTTTCAGTTGTGACATGGAAGAAAAAAAGGACGAGGAAGATAGCACATTGAATGAGGGTGAAGCTGAGGTTGCTATTACCCATGCAAAAAGGCTTGTCCAAAGTGGGGTGCGAGCTTCTGATATTGGAATAATCACCCCTTATGCAGCACAGGTATAATCATTCTAAGATATGCCCAAAAAACATAGGTGCATTTGGCTATCTGCAGTATTCACATGGTACTAAGTTGCTGTTGTGATTTAGGTTGTCTTGTTGAAAGTGTTGAGAAGCAAGGAAGAGAAGCTCAA
Source organism: Ipomoea triloba (assembly GCF_003576645.1). NCBI lineage: Eukaryota > Viridiplantae > Streptophyta > Magnoliopsida > Solanales > Convolvulaceae > Ipomoea > Ipomoea triloba. The sequence goes on from NC_044930.1 coordinate 2,196,015, forward strand.
AGATATGGAGATCTCTACAGTTGATGGTTTCCAAGGTCGAGAGAAAGAAGCCATCATCATTTCAATGGTGCGATCAAACTCAAAGCAAGAGGTAATTATAGTCTTGTGCACTTCTGGAGGAATTTTAGTTGCTACTTTAGCAGCTAATATCATGCCATGAATCAAAGCCTGATTATGAATTTCATTTTTAGGTTGGATTTCTGAGTGACCGTAGGAGAATGAATGTTGCCGTGACACGAGCAAGAAGACAATGTTGTCTTGTCTGCGACACTGAGACTGTCAGTAGTGATAAGTTTTTGAAGCGCTTGATCGAGTACTTTGAAGAGCATGGTGAATATTTAAGTGCTTCAGAATATGCACATGATTGAATTCTTGATTAGTTGAAGAATATGTACTGGCGGTATGCTGAGATTTGAAGAAAACCAGCTTACCCCTTGCTGCTGCCCCTTCAGATGCATTTTACCAGATTTTGAAACAAAATAGTTTCATGTATAAGTAACTCGTTCATTTATGATGCTGGCTATGAACTATGATACTCTTATTATCCATGGCATATGAAACATTGTGCTGCAAATTTTGAATTGATGACTTGCAATGCAATCATGCAAAATTATGTCTGAATTTTCATTTTGCTTAAGAATTTGGTTCTTTACATGGTGGGAAATAGCTTGTGTGTTGTGCGTGTGCTTGTGGTGAAGCAGCTGACTTGAACCCGCAAAACCTTTCTACAAGGATGCTCATTGTGAGACCCAGTTGAAAATCAGAATCACCGCCAGGTACCTCGTATTCAGGTTCAGTTCAGTTACGATTTGATCATTCATTCACTCCAATACCAAATACATATTTTGTTTGTGCAGATCTAATCTTGCACGGTGTAGATTGCTGACAAAGGCTCACAGTGATAGTTTCATGGGTTGTGATGTTATTGTGAGTGCTTTCTTTTGCCTATAACCAAATTCTTTTGTCATCATAGAACATAGAGTATTTATCTGATAACCGGTATTTGTATCATCTTGTATTAAACTGAAGTTGAAATGCCTGATAGAAATGAATCTGTTAGTCGTTTGTTATGGAGTATATGATTTTTGCACCAAAAACGTGTTAAATGAGTGATCAGTAAACTGTTACTGGGAATAATATAGGTTTTCAAGTACACATCACATCACAGCTATGATATTTTATTAATTTATTATACGTATTTAAATCTAGTGACAACAAAATCCTCGTCCCCTTTTTCATACTCAAAGGCCAAGAGGACTCAGACTATAATAAGTTTGATCCTTCTCCCCTGATATTGCCCCTACCAAAATGCTATGTAGTGAATGACTTGTGAGCTGCATACACCAGCAAGAAGTATAAATTTAAGACCCGAGTATTGTTAACTAACAAAATCACCTCATTTCAGAAGTTCCATATAGACGGGGGAAAGCTGAGGTCATCGTTGATATCATGTAAGTATAAGGTACTGGCGTCTACTGTTTGATTATCTTCTGTTCCTGGTATTGCTTCCAGTGTGTCCCAATTGTAGGTTTTGTCAGCAAAGACATCGGCTTCACTGTCACCGAGTGAAGGTTCTGGTTCTGGTTCTGGCTCTGGCTCGGGGAAACAATTGGACAAGTCTTGCATGTCTGACTTATCTTCTTTTTGAAGTATTCCCAACTGCTGGAGGAATTCGTTTAGATCAATCTGAGGCTTCTCTTCACGGTTTTCTAGTTTCTCCCCGGATGAGAAGTCTGGTTCCTTCTCCGTTGTTTCTTGATTAACCAACCCGGGTTGTTGTTCCATCATGTTGAGCATCTCGCTTATGGGGTCACTGGAAGATGAGCTCGACGAAGAAGCATGGCAGCTTGCTTCCGTTTTCTTCAATTCCTGGAGCCGTTGGTGAATGACGTGTACACTCGGCTGGGCGCTCAGGTTGAGCAACCCGGTGCTGGGAAACAGGGAAATGAAGTTGGTGGACGGGAACCACTTGAACTTGTGCTGCGATTTGTTGATGAGTGGGTTGACGTTGGATCTCAAGTGGGGAAGATTGAGGTAAGCTTCCGGCCCATACAGCCTCCTCGCAGCTTCATCATAAGCCATGGCAGCCTCTTCGGCCGTCGCAAAAGACCCGAGCCATATCCTCGTCCTCTTCTTCGGCTCTCTGATCTCTGCCACCCATTTCCCCCAGGTCCGTTGTCTAACTCCCCGGTACTCGCACGTAGCGTTCTGGGGCCCGCCCTTCCCTCTTGCAGGGCCTTTCTTCCATGGCTTCAGTGGGTTTCTTCTATAGTTGTCCATTGTTGGGTTGGAGTGAAGAAAAGAAGGCAGTGTAGTGTGTTATGTGGAAGTGATGAGTGTAGAGAATGGAGTAGAAGGAGCGGGATATGTATAGTGTGATCTGATCAGATGAGTGTATGTAGTTTTGGTGTATAAATGTAGTCACGTTTGTATATAGTTTTAGCGCCCATGTGACCCACCGTTGCTGAAAAATTTGCATGCATTGCATGTTTAGACTCAGAATGAGCTATAGCTTCACTCTTGTGATTGTTTCATTGGTACGGTGTATGAACATTCTATTGCCATTCACTACTTACCACTAGGTGACACCTCTCTCTATTTTGATTATCTATCGTTTCATGCTTCGACAGATTATATCTTGAATTTTATGAATTCGCCCATCAAATCGTATATTTTTACTCACAACGAGCTTAACTCAAACGTCAATGTTCATGGTAGGAGTCAAAATCCTATCATGTTACTGGTAGCGAGGCTTCTCATTCACTTGACTAATGTCATGGGACATGCTTTATTCTAGATTCAAGAATAGACATAAATGGTACTCCATATTATTTTTGAAGTTCTCTCCTGTATATTATTATTATTATTTTTTAATTGTTGAATGGTATACTGGACCTGAATCACATAGATTGGTCCAATAAATAACTGGATCAAGAAAGTATTATTATGAACATTCAATATGTAAATTGTGTATTTTGAATCTAGATCCATTTGTCCGGATCCACAGAATAATTTGCCCATCCATCTCCAAGAAAGATTAAATAGGGCAAAAATCTTGGATGCATATGATATCTAAGAATAGAGCATGAAAGATTCCAACGTCAAAGGGCTTGAAGGAGAGCAGGCCGTCAGGGGACACGGGAAGCGGCGAGGAATTCATAAATAAGGGAAGGCGGACTACTGCGAACGACGCGGTTATGGAACAATTCAATGACCACATTGAGATCGATCCAACTTAATCAAACAAAATAGCAAAGTTATAGTGCCAATTAATTATCTTCCCCGGCCCGCATTGGAGAAAAATTGAATTGGAGATCGAAGCCACTGGAATGAAGCAGTGCAAAGTTTGACACGTGAATTCTTCTCCGATAGATATTGATGAATCCTGCGAGCAAGAGATAAAATTGAAACATGAATTGAAGCAACTTGGAGGCCGGCGTGTAGAAGAAATAAAAGCTGCAAGTTCAGATCCTTTAATTCATTCCAGTTTAGTCACCTTCTCCAACAGCCTTCATATCCATTGTATCCGTTTTCTACTGCTGGGCCTCTGTGTTTCCTGAAGGTGATCCCCTGTTGTTGACGATTCAACCCCGGCCCGTTGCACTTTTCGCGGTACGTGTCGCTCTCCTGTGTGTACTGTTCGGTTTGCTCATTAGTTTCTATTCTTTGGATTTGCAGCCAGCTGAGGAAGGCAATATCTGCCACTGACTTTACACTGATAATAAGTGTAGTAAATAAGTTTTAATAAATTTTCACTTCTGTTTATTTTTTTTTTTTTGTTTTTTTAAATAAACATTATATGGTACTATACGTGTAATTACTTTGTCATAAATAGCAACCATTTTAGACTACAATTCAGTAGTTGATTGGAAAGTGGATAAAAAGTCAAGGTCCTTACTCCTTATAATAATAGTTAGACATATATTTAAAGTTTTAAATTTTCTTTAGAAAACTAACTATAAAAATATTCAATTTATCAATTACATTGTCAAATAAATGGTAGTGACATATAAGTAAATTTATTTTTCTTGATGAACTAATAGAGCAATTTTTTTTAGGTTGACAAGAAAAAAAAAAAAAGCCATACATTATAAGAAAAGCAAATTGCACTAGAAAAAATTAGTGCCACAAACTAGATGGAGAGAGGTATTTGACCAATTATCTATTTTGGGCTTTCCACACAATTTTACTCATGGAATGAATCAAGAATCCTGAAAGGTTTCAAATGCTTACATAGCATATGATTGAGATGGATGAGCAACCTTAACAACTAGAAGTGAAATAAGAATTCAAGAATTATACCGAAGAAAGCAACCTTCTAACAACTTCGTTTACTTGGTCAAACATTTGTAAAAACAGAATTAGCCGTCCTAGCTTTCTTCTCCGGCCAAGAAACAATATTCCCTTTCTTCTTCTCTATCCACCTGAAGATCAAACGAACCGTGTTCCCGAACAGCAACAGACCCATGACACAGCTCCAAACCGTGACAGAAATCTGAACCACATTACCCAACTGCGACCTGTACTGCTTGGGAGTGATGATGAAAATGGCGACGCCGTAAGACAACGCAATCGTGGTAACGGTGAGCCACATGATGACCATCAAACCCCACAGGAAGAGCCGGCGCCGGAACGGCAGTCCGCTTATCAGCAGCAGAATGGTGCTGAGAGAGGCGACGAAAGCTGTAGTGTTTGTCCGGATGAAATAGCGGTATACCTGTTGAGTATGTAATATATAAATATAAATGTGCAATCCAACTATTAGCTTAGACTTGAGATATAATATATTATACCTTGGCGTGATTATATGCCATCACAGCTTCCCCCGCCTTGTGAGCAGAATCTGGGGATAGTGAATCCTCCTGCCAGACTCCTCCCGGAGGGTTTACTCCGGCCTGGAAAGCCATGGTGGCGATGAGGGACGCCACCACCATTATGGAGTCGCGTTTTCTTGATAGCCAGTCTCCGGCGGGATTTTGGTGGTTATTGTTGGTGGTAGTGGTGGTTTTAGGTTGGTGATGAGTAGTGCCGGAGATTTCCTTGGCTCTTAAAGCTCCGGCGCCTCTGAGCATCTCTCCGATCTCGAAATCCTTCATGTCTTTCTGCAGGCCATGTGCTAGAACATCTAATGCTGTGTAGCCATTTTCATTGGTTGAATTTACAGCTATTTGGCTGTTGCTTAGCAAATGTTTGATAATCTGCATTTGCATGACTAAATTATTAAAACTTTGTAAGAGATTCAGGGCTTTTTTTTTTTAATTTCGTCCAGAACTTATAAAATGTTTAGACCAAACATACCTCAATTTGTTTGTTGGAAACAGCAAAGTGAAAGATGGTGTTCCCATCAGAATCTGTTGCATTAATGATCTCATCAATAATCTCCCCCTCAACACTTGCCATTAACGTCTTGAGAGCTTCAATCTGATTATGTTTAACACACAGGTGGAGAACTGTTTCCTTGCCGGAACCCGTCCTCTGCCGAACCGCCGCCGGTTGAACTCTCAGCAGCTCTTTCACGGCTTCAACCCGGCCTTTCATGGCGGCAAGGTGGAGGGGATTCCTGCCGTCTCTATCACCGGCTAAGCACATTTCTGTGTTAGCAGAAAGTAGGAGTTTTACCATCTCCAAATCCCCTCTGACGGCCGCCATGTGAAGCGGCGACGAATTTCTTGAATCCAACTCCGCCGCAAGCTGAGAATTCCGGCGAAGAAGTTCCCCGGCGAACTCGACGTGACCTCGCATCACCGCTATATGCAGCGGAGTTTCTTGGAAGCAATTCAGAGTAACTCTGTCGAGAATCAGCTTGTCTTCTTGGAGCAACTCACGCAGAGCTCTCACGTCGCCATTAATGGCGGCTTCATAAACCCTTCTATCCATGTTCATCTCTTTCATTAATTATCTCAAACAACCCAAATTATATTAAACCGGGCCACTTTCAATTCCATTATGACCTCAATATATATAGGCTACAAGTCAACGCTTAAGAAGTAAACTGGTTTTGATTCAGTCGTTTAATTGTTTGCTTGGAAAGAACATCGTTAGCACCTATGAATGCTGGGGATAATTCGAAGAAGGTGCAGTGAGAACACGCCTTAAAGTCATCACTAATCCGTATAAACATCACGACATTTTCCTATTTACACGCGGACAACCTTAATCTTTGAACTTTTAATCATTTAAATACGAGATAAATCATGCTCTGATCCACCCAAGGTAGACCAGTACATCTCACTACGGCATATTCCACGTGTTTAGATTACAATATATAGTTAGTACCTAACTACTATACTCTCCCTCATGTATATACAAATATTTCTTACAATGGAACTTCATTACAATATACTTCATTTCTTTTTGTAGATGATTAAAAAAAAACATATAACCACTACATACATACTCGTGGTTGTTGAGCATAATTAATATCTAAACATAAATGTACAGTCCAACTATTAGCTTAGACTGATGTAGCACATGCTTCAATTTACATAGGTTTATGCTAGGATCTGCACCCTCAAATACCATATATAGGTTTATGCTAGGATCTCCAAACACAATAACATTAGCATAAAGTTATACCCCCGGTATAGAATATAAAATATTTTGGACAGTCATTTGCAGTAATTTGTACATTATTTATGGAGGTGCAACAAAATTATGTTTTATTTAATTTGGCAATGGGGTTCCAACTTTCAACAACATTCAAGGTTGCCCATTATCACCCACACCATTATTATTTCCCCCACTCTTCTTCCCATCCAACTCCTTCATGGTAGACCTCCACCGGAAAAAAGTTCCGAACAGAGACTCCGTCTCTTCCAGCGTTCTCCCCTGCGTTTCCGGCATCAAGGTGAAGAAGAAAACCCAAGCGATCACTGAAACCCCAGAGTACATGAAGAAAGCTCCGCCGATCGTTATGGCTTTGTAGAGAGATATAAATGACATTAATAGGCTCCCGCTCACCGCGCGATTCACCGCCACGCCGATCGCGCAGCCCTGCGCCCGCAGCCGCAGCGGGAAAACCTCCGAGCAGTACACCCACGGGATTGGCCCTAATCCGATGGAGAAGAAGGCTACGCATAGTAATGACATGATAATGCACCACGCGATTGCCCATGGCAGCTTCTCCGCCGTGTGGTCGATTATTGTTAGCCCCGTGGCCAGCCCCAACATGGATATTATGAGTCCTATAAGGAGAGAAACATGGAATAAGTTTATAGGACTATAAGTTAGACTAATTAATGAATCAAATTCAATCCTTTTTGTGTAGTTTAACTTATGTTTATTATTAAAGTGGATCAACTTGTCTCATAGCAGATTTAATTTTTAGGACGGGTTTTTCCAGGTCAACTTATAAACTAAAGTTTATGTAATCTTAACTTGCTTCAGCCGGGTTGGCGAGCCTTTTTATATTTGTATATCAGCTTAAATACGGTTGCGTCTTAACATGCGGTTAGTGCGGACGCACTGATAGTATATAAAAAATGCACCGATAATTTTAAAAAAACGCACAACAATAAAATGTAAAAATGCACCACAAAAAAAGCATCACACCCAACGAAATGAACCATACATCCTCACACCTAATGGTGTGTTTCTGAACACTATGTGATGCTTTTATGTACCTAATGATGCGTTTTGGGTGATGTGTATCTAATGGTATTTTTTGTGCATTGGTGTATTTTTTGTTGTGCGTTTCCTACACTATTAATGCATATTTACATAACTATTAGTGTGTCCACACTAACAGCACGCTAGCCCGACTACACTGGAACTAATGTCTATATATATATAAATCCGCATAACCCACCACCCGCCAGGATCAAACTCATCTTGGCCGACATTTTCACAGGTTAAAATTATAGGCCTTAATCCGCTCTATGGCAGGACGATTTAGGCCTGGTTCGCGCACTTTGACCCACCTTAACACCTTGCATTATAGTTCAATTGAGTATGGTGTTAGAATAACTAACCGCCGACGCTGGTGAGAAGCAGCACGCGCCGCCCGACTCTATCAAGAAGAAAAGTGGCGACTAAACAGAAGACCGTCTTCGAGAATCCGACGCCCATACTAGCTAGCAGCTTCTCCCTGTCAGTTTCTATCCCGGCCTTCTGGAATATTCTGGGACTGTACATAACCACCGCGTCAATGGCGCTCAACTGCTGGAACAAATGGATCCCGACGCCGGTCAACAGAATATGGCGGACCTTCGGCGTCGGCCGAAGAAACAGCTCCCTCCACACGCCCTTCCCGCCGCCGGATTCCTTCTGGACTTCTACGACGTCGTCCTCGCAGTCCTCCGGTATCCCCGCCGCTTCTTTGATCCCTGCTAGCCTCCGCCTCGATTCTTCCATGGAATCGGAAGTTTTTTCCAGAACCTTCTTCGCCTCGCCGAGTTTTCCCTGCATTACTAGCCAACGAGGTGACTCGGGCATGGCGAGCACGCCGAGGGCCAGTAGGGCGGACGGAACCACCCCGATTCCCAGCATTAATCGCCATCCCAGAGTCAATGGGAGCTTCGCAAATGAATAATTTGCAACGAATCCAAGTAAAACACCTGCCCATATTTAAATCACACACACAAATTAATAAAATAAATTAATAAGAATTTTACGTATCCATATACTACTGTCAAATCGGGCTGGGCCACCCCACCACGGGCCTAATTTCTAGCGGCCTTTTGCGGGCCGACCCATTAGGCTCGTAGGCTAGGATTCATACAATCCTAATCTGCTCCACGCGGGTTGACGGTCCTGTGGGCTTTTGTTTGTTGTTTTTTTAAATTGTACACATGAATATAAACATTCATGTACAATGTATATATTAAAAAAATAAAAAAATAAAAATAAAATAAAAAAAGAAGAGGTGGGTTAGCGGGCCGGCCCGTAGCCCGCGCGGGTAATGGGCCTTAGCAGGCTAGGTCCATTAGACTCGCTCTTTCGCAGGTCATCTTTTTTGTAGTCCTAATCTGCCCCAATGCAAGGCGAGTGCAGACCAGTACTAATCTCATATATAAAAATGATGTGTTAGATAGTGCAACAAAAAATGATAATTTTCCTTTAGAAAAGAAAGAAGATAATTGTAGAATTGTTGTAATAAATAACTCATGACTGCAATACTAAACAAAGTAACAAAAAAGTGATAGGGAGTGGCATGATAAAGATGACACAACTGAAGAAGGAAAAGATATTGTCGTTTAGCAGCCATCATATGTATGTAGAGAGTATCAAGAACAGAATCACATTGTGGGAAGAATATTTTAAAAAAATGAGCATCTATCGTCCAAACCGTATCTTACCTTTAATTTATTCGAGAATAAGATACAATCATACAAATATTGAATTTAATATTGTATATGGGTAAATTGTTTTATACGGAGTATATATTAGAACGTGCAGGTTAAAGTTAAAAATAAAAGTTAATGTTGGAGGTCACTTACACAACATTACAAATTTAACTCTTAATAGTAGCAGTTTATTGATCTTTTTTATTTAAACCGATCAACTACGACTAGAATCACAAAACAGGGCCTCTCAGTCAAGGTCGTCGAATGTATATCATCTTTCTAATAAAAGACAGTATATATTATAAAATAAAATTATTAATAGGGTGTTGGAGGACAAACAACCATGGTCTTCCATACATATATTATACAATATAGAATAAATTTTTTTTGATAAGAACAAAAGATAAAATAAAATAAAACTATGACGTATGAGGTTGAGCGTGAGGATAATAGCTTTTTTGTAAATCAAAGAAATAGATCATAATTTTTATCAATTTTCTATTATTTCTCTAGTAATTTCAATGTTGGCAAACACTTGTATCAGATCGTCTCATCAGATTTAGATCAAAGATCCCACCTATTTTATAAATTGAGACCCGTTACCTTATTATAGGTGACGAAAGTTTACTTATCATTTTCAAGGAGAATATTGGGAAATAGGGCAAAGGGTAAAAGTGTAAAAGCCTGAAGAAGCACCACCACACAAAAGAAAACGTACCAAAGTTGATAAAAACTTCCGGGAAAGAAGTGAGGAAGCCACGGATAGACTCCGGCGCCACCTCGGCGGTGTACACCGGAGCAATCATGAGGGCGTAGCCGACGCCGATTCCGGCAACGAAACGGCCCACCATGAGGAAAGCGTAGTTGGTGGCAAACCCCATCAGAAGCGCTCCGACGAAGAAGACGCACCCCGCCACCACGATGGTGTACCGGCGGCCTATCAAGTCCGACGTCCTCCCCGCCACGGCGGAGCCGACGAGCGAGTAGATGTTGATTGTTCCGATCAGGAACTCCACTTGCACGTCGGAGATTTTCAGATCTTGCTTGATGTAAATCGACGCGCCACTCATCACTCCCGTATCTGCACGTAAATATCATGCATACAGCCAATATAGACAGCTCAACTGGTCATAGGAGTAAAATATATATATATATATATATATATGCATACATATAGCATTTATATTAACAAATCCGAAACGAATATAATTGAAATAGTTTATATATGATATAGTAATAATAATTCTCACCATAGCCAAGTAAGATAGAAGTCATGGAAGCTAAGAGAGAGCAGGCCAGGGCGTATTTATTCCGTTTTGGTTTCTTTGGAGGGCCGACATCCGCCGGCGCCGGCAGCAGTGGTGTGGCCGGCGGAGGTTCGCCGGAGTGAGCTCCGTTAGATTTCACGTCAGCCATGAGGAGATTGAACACATTCAAACAATTTTTGGGAAGCATAATGAATGACTATAAGTAAAGTTTGAGAAAATAAAATGAGGAATATTTTTAATTTGAAATTACTATTTAAAAGAGTATTTTCAAAAATTAAATTTATACGTAGTAATTATTAAATACGAGAATTTTGGTGCAAGTACTTATTTATTTTGGGACAAATTAAATGAAGAATTTTGGGTGTGAGAGACGCAAGTGTTGACTAGACGTCTTCTAATTTCACGTGGTGTGTTTATGCAATTGTGCTAAAGAGAAGGACACCCATTAGGGACTTGGGGCCCACACTTACCATTTTTCACAAATTAATATTCCATAAATTTGTCCAAAAAGAATTTTAAAAGCTAATAATTTATTGTATAATATATTCAAAAGTATTTTAAATATTATATCAAAAGAATTATATTATCTAAATTAAATTTGAGGGGAACTTAATACGTTGTTGATTCAGTTATTTGTATTTATATATTGAAATATAAATTTAGTTTAGATACAAACTCAATGTTACAATTTTACATAAATCTATATTATATAAAAGTAAAATCTTCCTATTTCATTTTGAAGCTCAAAATTTTGTAGTTAATTATTTAAATATTTTATTGGTCAATAATTAACCAAGCTTATTTGGTAAGAAAATGTAAAATGAAAGGTAATTAATATCTATTAATTGGTAATATCTATTGTTTCTATATTGGTAATATAATTGATTAATTATATGCATAAATACTAATATTTAATATATAATAATAATAATAATTTTAGTATATTCCTGTTGAAGAAAAATCATTAATTTCACAATGAAGAGTAAATAATATAAGTGAAATGCATTTTTTTTTTAAATGTAAATAAAACTGGATAGAGAGTGTAATAATAAGTACATTAAATGACATGCCTTTATTTTTTTCGTAATAAAATGGAACAATAAATATAGAATATATATATTCATTCTTAAATGATGTCTATTAAAAGTATCAGTAAATAAAATAGGATACAGAATTAAAAAGTCAATAATCTATTTCTTTTCTATTAATAAAAGTAAAAATGAATGTTAGCAAACCAATTTTAAAGAAAAAAAATAGATAATGAAAACAAAAAAATAGAAAATAAAGTTTAAAAAAAAAAAAAACTGAAGTAAATGCAGGCCCCTAGAGTTTTTAGTTGGAAATAACACTTTTGACCATGACAACTTTAGGATTTAACATATTATGTATTGTTGTTTTTGACATATACGGGGGCGTTTGGTTCACGGAATCTTGGATTACCCCAGGTAATAGGATTACCTCCAGGAAGGTAATGTGAGATTTTGAGAATGTAAGATTACCTGATGTGTTTGGTTTGGATTGTGGAATATAATATTACTTTGTTTGGTTAAGGGTTATATTTTAGGTTATATGGGACAATTTACTATAATGTCCTTATATATATATATATATATATATATATATATATATATATATATATATATATATATATATTTGTGTGCCTTTATTGTGTGTATTTTTATTTATTTATATGTATGAATGTATTGATGCTTAATATTAAAAAAATAAATATATAAATATACACACATGTATATTTGATTATATAAAAATATATTTATTTTATATATGTTATTGTGTTAGTATTATTATTATTATTATTATTATTATTATTATTATTATATAAGGTATTATTATTATTATTATTATTATTATTATTATTATATAAGGATATATTATTATTATTATTATTATTATTATTATTATATAAGGATAAGGATTAATTAACAAGGGCAAAGTTGGAATAATCCAAGGTTAAGGATTAATTAACAAGGGCAAAGTTGGAATAATCCAAGGTAATCTTAGATTACCTAAAAAAACGGGGGTAATCACATTACCTTGAAACATTACCGCCACATCAGCTTTGAGATAATATAACATTACCAGGTAATCTCATAACTTGAAACAAACAAAGTAATATAACATTANTACCTTGAAACATTACCGCCACATCAGCTTTGAGATAATATAACATTACCAGGTAATCTCATAACTTGAAACAAACAAAGTAATATAACATTACCAGACTCAGATTACCTAGGTAATCTCAGATGACCCGAACCAAACGGCCCCTAAAAAGTGGTTAGCAGTAACATGACTACTAACAAATAACAATGGTTATCGAAAATTTTAAATAATTGATCCAACCAAGACAACAAGCAAATGGCAACAATTTCCCACCACCGGTGGTTGAAAAAAAAAAATAGTGATGTATGCTCAAAAATTAAAAAAAAAAAATGATATATAGACTCCTATAGTATGATTTTATTGTTAGAAGGGAAAGTGGAGAATTAAAATTATGACATTTTTATGTCAAAGACCTTGTTCTCCAGCGACATATTTGTGGCTCTTCCTGACAGGATAATTGGATAAAACACTCACATTTGGATTGACCCGCAGTAGTCAAAGCAATCAACATGGTCAGTTGGATGGTAACGGTCAAGAGTAAAATATATTAGGAAGAGGTGGAACGGTTCTTATAGTCAAATACCGCCTCGTCAAAGAGAGTTTATGGAGGAGAGCGCACAACAATTACAGATGAGTCATGGCACATACGGAGGGGAACTAAAGGCCGTTAGTGCACATTATTGTAACCATTACAAGTTTATAGTATAAAGAATGAGCCTATCCCACAGCAAAGGGGAGACACTCTATACCGTACTCTGAGCATAGCAATACAATTACTCTACACCTTTCCTAATATACTCTTTCTCTCCCAAATAAAAGGTCAGTGATTCAATAGGTTGAAAAAATATGTACAGACAGATACTACACGGTAACAAAGTTATAGTATTCACAAGAACTGATGAAATGAACAAGCCCAACATATCGATGATTAACAACATAACTTATTATTTAAACTATAAGACCATGCATTCAAATTCTGAGATACATAGCTAGGCTCCCTAGACATCTAACTGTCTCACACAGATTTTCTTGATAATTAGATAAAATCTATGTTGGGAGACCATTTTAAACATTTAAACTACCTACGATATGATAAATAATTCGGAGTTCCACACGTGGCCTAACGGTCCACTGATTAACATACCACATAATTTATTATTTAATTAAGCAACATAGATAATATAAGTATCTTTAAAAAAAGATTATATAAGTAAGTATATATGGTAGAAGTCCAAGCTAAGCCTCGCCGTTATCTTCGCCGTTTTCTGCAGATTTCTTCCTCTCCAGCTCTCTCAGGGTGGATCGCCACCGGAAAAACGTGCCGAACAGTGCCTCCGTGTCTTCTAACGTTCTTCCCTGAGTTTCCGGGAGTAAGGTGAAGAAGTAGACCCAAGCAACGGCGGAGCAGCCGGCGTAGAGGAAGAACGCGCCGCCGATTGTGATAAGTTTGTAGAGGGAGATAAAGGACATTAGTAAACTGCCGCTTAGGAGGCGATTGAGCGCAACCGCGATAGCGCATCCCTGGGCGCGTAGGCGAAGGGGGAAGACCTCGGAGCTGTAGACCCACGGGATGGGGCCGAGGCCGATGGAGAAGAACGCGACGCAGGAGAGCGTCATGGCCACGCACCACCCGACGGTCCACGGCGGAGTTTCTGCGGACCGATCGACGACGGTTAAGCCGGCGGCCAAACAGAGGAGGGAAACCACGACGCCGCCGACGCTCGTCAGGAGCAGCACGCGCCGGCCGACCTTGTCGAGCAGAAAAGTCGCGACTAAACAGAAAATCATCTTCGAGAATCCGACGGCGATGCTGGCCAGAAGCTGCTGAGTCTCCGTCTCGATTCCGGCCTTTTCAAATATCTTCGGACTATACATAACCACCGCGTCAACCGCGCTGGTCTGCTGGAAAAAGTGGACTCCCACGCCGGCCAACAGAATGTGCACGATTTTCGGACTCGGATTCACGAAAAGCTCCTTCCATACCCCCTTGCCGCCGCTCGACTCCGCCTTGATTTCAACGACGTCGTCTTTGCAGTCCGCCGGAATCCCCGCCGCCTCCTTGATATCCGCTAATCTCTGTTGCGATTCTTCCATGGAATCGGAGGTTTTGTCCAGAACTTCCTTGGCGTCTCGGAGGCGGCCCTGCATCACCAGCCACCGCGGCGACTCCGGCATGGCGAGTACGCCGAGCGCGAGTATGGCCGCCGGAACTAAACCTACTCCCAGCATCAATCGCCATCCCAAGTGTAATGGAAGCCTTGCAAATGAGTAATTTGCAACAAATCCAAGTAAAACACCTGTAAATTAAATATTATTCACCAGTTTTCAAATACAAAAATTATGATAATAGTGCATTTAATGAAAATAATTTTGTGATTTTTTAAATTAATTTATGATGAAATCAATCAATTCAAAAACATTAATATAGAGTTGCACCTTTGATAGAAATTTAAGTCATTAATCTCAAATATTCAATATTTCAAATCTGTCCACATAGACTTATTGGAAAATGGTAGACTAGATGAACAATGGCCATTAGTTTTGTGCTCGAATGGTATGTAGTGGCTCTCCCATATGGGAGATCACGAGATCGAGCCTTAATGGAGGTGAAACTAACTCTCTTTGTGCTTTAACAGGTTGAGAAAGTATGCATAGGAACAGATATATATTACAATGTAATAAAGTTTTTTTAAAAAAATGAACAATAGCCATATATGTAAATAAAAAATAGAGTTTACTTATTTAGATTCATTTTGAAATGGAATCATTGATGAAATTCTTAAAGAATAAGGAATATTATTTATATCTTTGGATAAAATTATTTAGAAAATCCAAAGGATCGGACCGGTGAAACGTACCAAAATTGATGAATACTTCAGGGAAGGAAGTGAGGAAGCCGCGGATGGAGGCGGGCGCCACCTCGGCGGTGTACACCGGAGCGATCATCAGGGCGTATCCGACGCCGATTCCGGCGACAAACCGACCCACCATAAGGAAAGAGAAGTCGGTGGCGAATCCCATCAAGAGCGCGCCGACGAAGAAGATGACCCCCGCCAAGACGATGGTGTAGCGGCGGCCGATCCAGTCGGAGGTCCGCCCCGCCACGGCGGATCCGACCAGCGAGTAGATGTTGATAGTTCCGATCAGCAGCTCCACCTGCACGTCGGAGACGTGCAGATCCTTCTTAATGTAAATCGATGCCCCACTCATCACTCCTATGTCTGCATTTCAACATTACAAATATTCATCCAAATTGACATGAATCTAAATGACTAAAAATTGACAATGAATTGAAAATTGACACTACAGCAAGTAACCGTAAGTATTGACCTTCTTGATTTAAACATACAATAAGAACAACTTAAATTGTTTATATGGTTGCTGTAAGCCTATAAGGAACCTAAATTGACTTTTTTGATTTGAATTTTCAATAAGGACGTCTCAAATTGATTTATAAGGTTTTATACCTGACAGGATCATAAAACAGATTCATCTATGGCACTCTCGGATAATGAGTGCCTGCCAGATCATAAAACAGATTCATCTCTGACACTCTCAGGTAATGACTGCAATTTAAAAAAATTAAACAACAAATTTTGGAGTTACCATAGCCAAGTAAAACGGAAGTCATGGAGGCCAAGATGGAGCAAGCTAGGGCATATTTGTTGCGTTTTGGTTTCTTGGGAGCGTCGTCGTGGACCGCCGTAAGGAGTGGTGGGCTGGCCAGAGGATGGCCGGCGGATTTCAGGTCAGCCATAGTCGGAATCCAGCGCGCACACAGATCAAAGAAGATGAAAGGAGATTTAGATGAAATTTGCAGATGCAATATATGTTTTTATGTATATATATTGGCTTAAAGGGCCGGGAATGCAAGAAACGTTTGGAAAAGTGAAGGGGATGATGATTTATAAGAGGTTTTGGTGTGCTTGGAGTAGTACTTCTATAGTATATACTTGTGTGTGCCTGTTTTTGTGTATATATAGTACTATATTACAAGCACACCAATATAATATATATATATATATAATATTTACATGTATAAAGATTATTACTGTAATATTTTCACCAAAAAATAAAGATTATTAATATTTATTAGTTACTACTTTTTTTTATTTTTAAAAAGACTAATATTATTACACATTTGGCATTACAACAATGGTAATATTGCTCAGTAGGGAATTTTATTTAAAATTATTCCTACTTTTTTTAGTTACGGTAATCAAAATCTAAGGTGTGTGAGATTCACACTTTCTTTAAAATTGATTTCATTCCTTAGGGGTATCACTATGTGCGTTGAAATGTCAATTTTTCAAAATACCTACATGAAAAAAAAAAAATAATAGAGATTTTGATGTGCCAAAAATTCTCAAATATTCTGTTTAACACATGATATTTTCATTTTTTTTTGGGGGGAGAAAAAAAAACATAGAGAGCGCATTTTGAAACACAAAAAGTAGAGAATGGAGATTTTTTTTTTAAAGGAAGAATGGAAAATGAATTTAGGGAAAATTGGGGACATGAAAAAAAAAAAAAAGTAAATGCAGCCCCATATTACAAAATAGTATTAATGAATGGGCAAAAAAATTTTATAAATCCAAAAAAAAAAAAACCTTTTTTTTTGTATTTAATAAAATTATATCTCTACAAAAAGATAAGATATACAGTTGGGAATTTTCCTAATTAATTACAATCAATATAACATTTTAGAAACTAATTGATACTACTCAAAAAGTTCTGAGCCTCGGAATGGTAGCCTTTTCTGAATATGCATGAAATTTAATTTTGTAAATATATATATATATATATATATTGAAATTTTTTTTTGTATATATATCAAAATCAGAATAATTAATATTTATAACTATCCAATTAACCATTTTCCTTATACAATTTTCTGTTCTCTCCTTTTCCATTTTCGAGCTATAACTTTAAAAAAGTAAAATATGCATAAATAATTAATATGCTAAGACTAGCCAGATAAGGAGAGAGAATTTTTTTTATCCACAATGGATAATTATTTCCATAAAGTATTAGTTTGTCCCAAAATGAGCAGTTCAATGCGTGAAACATATTTCTCATATCCTTTCAGTCATTGCATATGTAATATTTTACTCTTTTGTGAGTTTGCGCATATTATGAATTAATTAGTGTTATATTATGAAATAAATTTAAGAAAAACAAAACGTAGCATTATATTACTTGATAAAATCAGGGAGACTTGAACTCAAATCTACTACCAATTTTAGGTATAATGTATAAAGATAATTGCATTTATAATACGAAAAATATTATTTCCTATTTGATGGAAATGACCCCTTTTTGAGAATATTGTGTCCATATTTTCTAAATAGTTGTCTAATTATATTGAATCCTTATATATACTGAATGATATGATGCAAAAATATATAAAGTAAGAAGAATCAATTATGAAAATCTTTCATATTCTTGATCAAAAAAAAACTCTCATATTTATTTGAGATAAATCAAATTAATAAGAAGAATCATTTGAGATAAAAATGCATATTATAATAAATAATATTATCCTATAACATAATTTTCACAGTCACTATTTAAAATTTTGAATGTGTGTCCTAGCTAGGTGAAACTGGCTTTATGATCCTAGTCGGCAAATAATCATAATGAGGTAAATTAATTTTGGTTGTTCATAACTGACCGACATAAACTATGAAGACCAATAGACAGCTCCACTAAAAGTCGAACTTGAAATATTGTGATTATCAAATTAACTGGTTGACGAACAACTCGGTATTGAGTCAAAGAGTCTAGGTTGTATGAGTACTTGTACCAAGTTGGTTATATTATATTTTGGCGGCCCCATTACATAGTTTATATGTAGTTATATATGTAATATATATGTGTGTATTATATAGTTTAAATTGCTTTATGCAAATTTGACAATGTTGTCTGACTTTTTTATATTCGTTAATAGGTGTAATACTATACGAGTTATTGTTGAATAGTTATACTTAGCAATGGTGTTGGATTGGGGGTATCTTTAGTGTGCTTTAATAATAAGTGTACGTGTGTCCTATAAAAGTGTACATATTATAATTTAATTAAATTGCTCTGTGCAAATTTGACAATGTTGGTAGACTTAAAAAAAAAAAAAAAAATCATTAATAAGCTAAGGGTAGTACTACACATGTTATTGTTGATTTATTTATTATTATTATAATTATTGGAGTGATAGAAAGAAATTCATAGACACCATGTGTACAGTGAGTAAATATCATATAGTGACTCTAGCTAATTGGCAAATGACCACGAGGAGATAAATTAAATTATTCATAGCTGATCGGTTCAAACTAAAAAAGACCAATATGTCGCTTCCACTGGGAATCAAAACTAAAATCTTATGATTACCAAACCAATAACAACCTGATCAACTTGATTAAGATTGTCCTATTATTGTTTAACACTTTGTGGGTGTTTGGTAAATAACTGTTGACTGATAGCTGTTAGCTAATTGGGTTAGTAGATTTTATTAGTTGATAGCATTGATTGATTGTAGAAAGATATTTTGTAAATTAGTTATATTGATTGTTTAACAAAATCAAACAAATTAAAATTAGTTATTCGACTAATTATTTTATCAAACATGACCTTCAAGATTGGAATGATGTTGGATTGGGGTTTTTTTTATTGTACTTTAGCAAGTACACTAATCCTTAAACATTTCGACACGTCGCAGACAAGTACAGTGGCATATTTAATTTAAAAATTGAACAGCCAACTAACTGCTCCTTGTACCTTACTGATGACATGCATTAAGGTCCAGGTTGTGGACCGGATACACTAAAAATGCGGCTTCTAGTCTTGAACTTTAGAACACGTTGCATGGCGTCGATCCAATTTCGTTCTTTCGACCTTCCCAAAGCTATCACTGCTTCGTCGAAATTGGGATTGTTATATATCATAACTGCATGGCTAGCTTCTCACCACAAAAAAAAACTTGTACGAGACTAACGTGACCATCAATCATCTTATATTTAATTTGATTTTGACAAATCAAAACGATGCCTTGAGTGTGGAATGAAGTGATCGAATAAGTCAATTTTATCACGTGATTGATTATATAAACATAGTCAAATCACAATGTTACAACTTTGACCTTAAGTAAAAATGATCTATTGACTTTTTTGATTTGAATTCATCCGTTATAAATACTCTAAACTAGTTTACCTTATTGTGATCACCTTACAAGTATTGGTTAAGTGCGTAGAGCATGATTATCATATTTAAAGGTCAGAACTCTCAATCAAACTCGTTGCACATGTGATATCTTTAGATAATGGTTGTAGATGACCCGAAAATGACAACAACCAAGTAAAGATGAGGGAGGACATGGCTGCCTACATTCATTTAGGCATTGTCATTTGTATTTACGTTTGCACACGAAGCCATAATGTCTTTACTTCTATACCATTCAATTCGTTAAGGGTCGTTTTCTAGTTTGGTTGAGTGTTTAGTGTGATTGTCAAATTGCTATCGAAATAACAAGTGAAGTCCGAGAAATGTGGTTCAAAGAAATATCATTGCTAAAAGGATAGATACTAGCTAGTAGCAATGTGGAGTTTTCAACGTGCTGGATAGTGACAATAGATAGTAAGTTTTCAGTGCAATCGGCTAAAGATCGATTTGGAAATTGAAGTGTTAGGCAAGGACTCAATCATGAAGAGTATGTAATTGTAAGACATGTTAATCATGAGGAGAAATCATGCATGTGCGATGTTTTGATAGTAATTTACAAATTTAGGTTCCATGTGCTTGAATATCCTCCCAATGGGTTTCATCCTCTTCTAATAGTAGATTATATTGGAGTGACATTTTCATATTTCATGTTGGGTACTTGGGCTTTAAGTACCGTTTGGTAGAAGAATTCTTTGAAACCATGTGATCAAAAGCATTATGTCATGAAGACGGCAAATTATGCTGTGGACCCAGGTCCACCTTGCAAGGTGGACCTGGGTCCAAAACTACGTCGTTTTTTGTCTCTTTTTTTTTAAAAAAAAAAAATTAGTAAACATATTGCTAAATATATTTTTTAAAAAAAAAAAATTAGTAAACATATTGCTAAATATAGAGTTGTCTAAAAATGTGTGAATGTAGAGGTTTCAAAGTGTGAATGTAGAGTATAAAAATCGTGAATGTACATTTATGATTGTGTGAATGTAGAGTTGCCCAGAAATGTGTGAATGTGGAGGTTTCAAATTGTGAATATAAAGTATAGAAATTGTGAATGTAGAGTTATGCATGTGTGAATCTGTAATAGAGTTAAAA
>NC_044930.1:2217527-2261146 GCF_003576645.1 Ipomoea triloba
TAGAGTTGCCCAGAAATGTGTGAATGTGGAGGTTTCAAATTGTGAATATGGAGTATAGAAATCGTGAATGTAGAGTTATGCATGTGTGAATCTGTAATAGAGTTAAGAAGTTCTAGCAACTTGTAACCCTGTAATGTGTGAATGTGGAGTTCTCAAGTTATGAATGTGGAGTATAGGACCTGTGAATATAGAGTTTTAAATGTGTGAATGCATAACAGTGGTAATATAGTTACTAAACATATAATCCTGTAATGTGTGAATGTGGGGTTTACAAAGTGTGAATGTAGAATATAGTGTATGTGAATATAGAGTATAGTGTATGTGAATGTAGACCCAGATCCACCTTGCAAGGTGGACCTGGGTGCACGGCATAACAACCCAATGAAGACAATCTTAATTAATTGGCATGAAATCAGCCCATTTTGGTGAACTAATAAGGCATTCACTACGTGTAAGCCCAATTTGGATCAACATAATTATCGCAACTTATAAAGCTCAAACCCATTTTCCCACTATTAGAAGATGTTTGGTTCATACCCAAATTCAATGTTTTGAAAATTTTCATATTACTAAAAACTTAAAGATACTTAAATTCTTACCAAGTGTAATGAAGCAACTAAAGATCTGAAAGTCCCCTAAATCGTTACTTGCCTTTTTCATAGATATGAATAATATCTACTGTATTTCCACAATTCCACTAGAAATATCAACACAATGTAAATGCTAAAATTTTATGGTCAAGCGATATAAATGATTATCTCAAAAAAAAAAAAAGAAGTTATAGGTCATGCTTTAGTGGGGCAACATTGACTCGTTAACCACCGATTTTTAGGTTCATTTTGTGGGTTCAAATGCTGATCGACGAATATTGCAGCTCATAGACTAACCAGAGAAGTTGTATAATTTCACAAAATATTTCAATATATAAAAAAATTAAAATATATAACGATCTAAATTGGAAACCAAAAGAGTTTCTCCATATAATTATTTCCATCATCCATAATCAAAATCCAAAATCCGTACATCATAATTAAGACTAACCCATGATTAACTTTCCCTAATCAAAATCTAAAACCTTACATACATCTTTACATATACATACAAATCTCAGAAAGCAGGAAAGAGGTATCGGGAAAGTGCGCGGTGCAAGTGAGCTGCGAGGCGGCGGGTGTAGACGGCGCCGCCGCCGCGGAGGAGCTTCTCCACGGACCCTACGAACAGGGTAAGACTCCGAACCGGCGGCACGCATAGCATCAGCGGCGCCGCCGCAAAGAACAACGGCAACATTCCTGTAAGCCTATATATATGCAATCTAGTGTGTGGAGTTGAAGAAAATTATGGGGAGTATATAATGTATGTATGTAGTGTGAACGGAGAAAATTCTTAGACTATTGTTTTCTATATTTCATTAATTTTCGTCGGTGCTGAAGAGTCGGGAAGATAACATATAGAAATATTAAAAAATTAAATAAAAAACTTTGCCCAATAATTTCTATGGTTTCTGTTGAAGTATTGTTCTGGTAATATTATAATAGAAAAAATGGTAATTAATGATTCTCCATAGTATGTCAATTATCAATGTTACTCATGAATTATTAGTGATGTAAATATTGTCTATCAATTTTTAAATCGATACATATATTGCTTATCCCGTAATATAAATGTTGCTCCTAACATTACACATATTGTCCCAGAATTAGTCATTTACAATGAATTCTTCTCAATAACAAAGAGATAGGAATAATGCATGTGTACTATCAAGTAGTACTTGTAGTTATCATTAGCACACATCTTTTAAGGTGTATATATATATACACAATAATTAATGGAATTGAAGGAGGCAGGATTATATTCTTATTAGCTTTGGTCCCCATCACAATATCATTTGGTTCCCCTTGTTGCCTTCGATCTAAAGGATCTTGAAAGTGATCTTACTCTTATTTCTTTTTGATGAATAACTCATAATGTCATTAGCAGAAAATAAACATCAAAGTCACAACACCATTATTTTGTACCCTTTTTCCTTGCAATGGATGAGGATTTTCCACTGTTGGCCACATGATTATTTACTCATTTTCTCATCTGGTCACATCTATTAAATTTTTTTTTATATTTAGTGTGAAACTTTTAAAATTGTCACATTTGGTCCCTCTAACGTAATTTCTAGCTGCCATCAACGATCAAATTAAATTATGCTCTTTGTAAGTTACTTATCTTGAAGGACAAAGTTACAATTTTCGCGTCTTTCAAGATAAGTAACTTGTATGCTCTTGAAACTAGAGTTTTAGAAGATGGAAGATGAGGAGGCAAACTAGAGAATGTCGTAAAAGATATAGAGGAAATGAAATTATAATTGCTCAATTTCCTGTTGGGCTGGTATCGATGTAAGTCATGTAACAAAATTGGTTTGCATCTATAATATGACTTGATGGAGTTACTAGTTTAATGATGAAACAATGGGCTCAATTTCATAAGCCCAGAATTAGTTTTTTTTTTTTTTTTAAAGATTGATCTTAACCTATCGGGAAAATTTAGAGAAAACTTATTTAAGTCTACAAATAATTTAACTAGTCAACTTAACCCTACAACAACAAGACGTCCTTCATGGGACGTCGTAGTTGTCTAATTGATCGACACACCGTCTAACCAACTAACCATGATAGTCAATTAGGGAGCACCATGCCAGCTCACTTGCAAGGTGTCGTCATGGCATATGCAACTTAGATCCTATACAAATATCCCCCTATTTCCTTCTTCCAAATTCATCTGATATCTTACTTTAGCATTTGTTTTAGTTTATATTACTATACCTATCTTATCATAACAATCCAATCTCTCTACTTCACTTGTACTCAATTCTCGCCGTGTCTGTTACACTATCAACGACTTTAAATCAACATCTATTGAGTGAAGTATAAAATTAAGAATTTGTCAATCAGTTCAATGAATGTGATAAACTAGGGATGGGAAAGGATTACAAATTCTTAATCTCCAAGTAAAGCCTCCACCAAATAAACTGCACAAAAGTACATTCTTATGTCACACCCACATTAATCAACTGAAGATGATGCTGATAAGTGGATGCCATAATTTATCTAATCAGGATTAGGTTTGCTTAATTTTTTATGTCAATATAATCAAACCAAACTATACTATTTTAGATAAGACATATGCATCTATCATGCCATATATAATTCTATAATATCATTTCAGGACTCTTAGCTTCATCATGTACTATATTTTGCACCATTTGATGATCCATAAACTACCTAAATCAGAATAGTGTAGAACTATTTTTTTTTATTATTAAAAACCTAATCTGGAATCATTCCATATATAAAAGCTATAAACCCACATTTTATTCTTATTAATTGCAATATATAAATATATAAATTAAATTATCTTTGATTTACAGGAAAGTCTTGTAGCAGCTATTCAATGGGACGATTTGAGTGAAGCTCACCTTGTAATTTTAGCCTCCAAAAGATCATAAAGAGTTAAATCAACCTAGATTGTTCATAATTAATCGACTCAAATAAAAAATCCTAATAAGCAGGTTTTATAATTTCCGGGCTCAAAAAATATCAATACATAAATGATCTATTTCAAGATTTAGGTGTCTTTTTGGCCACCAAAAGTGTGTAAGGGTTTTTGCCCTTTGGCCATGACGACCAACCATCTCAAATAATTCATAACTATCGTTCAAACCTACCCACTAAATAAAACATTAAGGACATATTAAAACTATTAGTAGGTTAAAGGTTTGGTTTAAAATTTAAGATCACCCATTTTAATTGCATGACTAAATGTCTTTTTATTACGAGAGTATAAGGCCAATTTATTTGTTCGTTTGTTTTTTTTTTTGGTGCCACGAAAGCCTAAGACCCTTGAGTTTTATACGAAAAAATTTCATTAGGCATTTGAATTTTAAAAATTTGCAATTTAACACATTAACTTATCATTTTGGTGTTTTCAAAAAAAAAAAAAAACTTATCATTTGGTGCATCCGCAACCAATAGCCAATTATCTACGGGTAATACATGGTAATTAAGGTTTCAGTTAGGCTCTTGGCGATTGTTGAGCAGTCGCTAATTACCGATTTGATTGTCAAGCCCCTAATTACCATGTATTACCCGTAGATAACAAGTTATTAGGCTCGGATGCACTAAAATGATAAGTTAATAATGTGTTTAATTGTAAATTTTTAAACTTCAGGTGTCTAATTAATTTTTTGTATAAAGTTAAATAGCTTATTTGACCATTTTACTTTAAAAAAAAAACATAATTTACATAAATAAAGACTAAGGAATATGATATAATGGACAACAACTTCAATCGAGTTAGTCAGTCAATTGAATTAATAATCACAAAATTTTAAATTTCACTTCCTAAATTTGTAAGTAGTACCATCTCGAATACTAGTTTCAGATTTTAATCAATTCCCATAAAGCAAAGGCAATATAAAATAGAATATAGTGACTTTATGTTACATCATTATCAGTTTAAGTCAAAGTGATTCTCTGCATTTTCGATCAAGTCAGTTGTTGTTTTCCCAGTTTACTGTGTTGATGTTGTCATGTGTTTGGCTGTTCCAAAAAGAGGAAATATATATAAAATCTATCTTAGATAGGCACCGAAAGGCAAAAGCTGAGGATTAGTTTTGTGGTGAGACCTTCTCCCACCCTTCTTTCTTCCTTCACCCTTTTGGCACTCTACATAGAACTTTCAAAGGGAAATTATTTTCTTCTTCTTTTCCCCCTTTTAAAAGTTATTTTTATTATAGAAAAATAAAGTTATTGTCCATATATTTATACGGAACAGTGATTTCAATTCTTTAATTGTTGACGTGAACATTACTAATCGAGTTGCATAGTTGACAAAATATAAGTCATTGATCTTAAGCATTCAATGGCTCAGATCTGTTCACACGGATTCATGGAAAAAATGGACTCATATATATATATATATATATATATATATATATATATATTATCATACTTAGTCATAAACTCACATGCAGATGAGGAATAAAAATGAAGAAGAAGCTTTAACATCATGATTGTCTCTTAGAAAACAAGATTTCATTATTCCTAAGCCATCAAAAGAATTCCACCCTTAATTACCATATCTAATCTCAATGAGATTGGAATCCAAATGCCAAATGTCATTTTCTCATCAATTTCTTCCCATCATTCACAAACCACAAATCCAACTTTTGAAATTTGGAATTCCACTACTACAATTTAGGTTCTCACAGTTTCTTGATAACTCCACTTACACACTAAATGTTGCCAAGAAAATACTCTAATAATATGGTTTTTGAAATTACCCTAAGAAAGATTAGTAAATATTTTTTGTTGCATATAAGGAAATCTGCCGTTACTATTTGAGAATGTACATTAAATAAACTCTATGCAATGGGTTCGACTGAAAGAGTGTTGACAAAAATCGAACTCGTGACATTAAAAGACGATAGTCATGTTCTACCTACTCGAGCACCCCTTTCAGATATTTAGTTCATGTTATATGTTCATAAATTTTACATTAACTAAAGGAATGTTATATGCCCTTGTTTAGTTATCAAGAATGTGAAATGTTCCAAAAGCAATATAATGCAATGAAATTCTTGAAACTCATATCCCTCCAAGCAACACTTCAATATGAAATAAATTCATGTAAATGGTGTTGCATATATGCAGAAGTGACAACAACAATATATAGTAAGATTTTGACCAAGATTCCTACAATAATCAAAAACTAAGTGAAAATTCATCAAAACTGGACATCATTTCTTCCATGATCCAGTAATAACATCTTCTCCAAATATAGGAATGAAATTCAAATAGTGAAAAAAAAAAAAAAAAAAAAAAAAAATCTTCCAGAATTCTGAACCTCATAGTCCCAAAAAGGGTTTCGCCCAAGTCTTATATATTAGTCCAAATTCCCATCAGTAGCCGATGTGGGACACATTGCTCAGTCAAATGGAAGGGTGAGTGTGAGTTTACTGAGCCAATAGCTGACCGAGCTGCACTTGCTCCAGCCATGCACTCAGTTCAGATTGATCAATGTGTTCTATCGGGGAATTTGATGGCGAGCCCTCGACAGAAGCGCCTGCAATGGCGATGGCATTTGCAGATATATCCTTCGTCTCTTGGGGAGATTCCTTGACGAGGCGCTGAACCCACGAAAGATCAGGCTCCTCCCCATTGTTAGCCTGCTCAAATGATGATGATCTTCTGAGCTTACCAAATGGCTCAGAATTGACAACACAGCTCGGTTTGGTGCCAGAAAAATCCCATCTTGGCCAAGAATCAACAGCAGCAGAAGAGTTGAAGCTAAGACTCCTAAACTGCTGCTGCTTTTCATGGTGAGAAAGTAGTGACACGTGGGAAGGGAGTGGCGAGACGGGGTCCATAACCCGAGGTGACATCCTCCCGGGCGATGAAACTCCAAACGGGGTTTGGAGTAACGGGTTTTCTGCACTTTTTGGGGGAGAGTTTGTGTTGATTGGAGATAACAGCTGAAACTGGTTGAGAATTGCTGATTTATGGGTTGGGGAAAAACAAGATTTTGGCAAAACTTGATCACAATATCTAGGAGATGAACTCTCTGATCGATTGAACGAACTAGTACTAATACTTGATCTCGATATCTGCAACATGTTCAGCTCTTCAGGAGGGATGTCTCGGGCATGAAACGATGCCCGAAGGCGGCTGGACTGAAGACTACCTCCCGGGAGATGTAAAGCCGGGACATTTTGTTGGGGCCAACCGATGTTTTGAATGGCATTGTTGGATGGAGACATGGGCGGAGTGAATGGCGATGGGGAACCCGGGATGAGTCCCATGGCTGCAGCAAACTCGATAGCGTTTGAGGTAGGTGATGGAACAGTGGATCCAGAAGACACATACAAGGGTCTTAGCTCGTCTTGTGTGTGAGCAAAGAAGCAAACTCGTCTATTGCATTTCGTCCCGTCTTTACAAAGCCTAGTCCTATACTGTGCAGGGTGCAGCCAGGACTCGAAAACCCCATGAGCGTATTCACACATGTCCCCTCTTCTGCAAGCCCCCTTATTGCGAAACTCGGGGCAAGGCACACAGCTATAATGGTACTTTCTTGGATCCCTTCTCCTGGCGTTTTCACCGGGATGGAGAAACGGGCATTCAGTCCAATCGTGCGAGTAGGCTCGAGAGCAAGGCCGGATCTTAAACGAGAACATCCTGAACTCGTCCGATGAATAGATGCTATTCTTGATGTCAGGCAAAGAAGGATCAACCGGATATTCTTTCCTCTCTGGCATAGAGGAAACAGGGGGATCATTGTATTTCTCATCGCTCTTTGGCGACGAAACTGAGCCCGAAGAACACGAAGCAGATTGATTCCCGGGTGAAGGCGAAAGCGGGGGAGAATTCGAACCAGAACGAGGTGTTAACACCTCTCCAACAACATCAGTTCTGAGCAAATTCTCGAGGCTCAACCTCATATCCTGCAAATTTTGAGATTCAACAATAACATCAATAGCACGATTGCCATTAGCATCTACCAAATTTGGGTCAGCACCCGCTCCCAAAAGCAGCTTGACAGTATCTACACAATTCACAGATCCACCCGACGCTCCACAGTGAAGAGCTGTGCTTTTATCGCGGCCACAGCACCTATTCACATCAACTTCTGGGAGCGATAAAATCAGCTTCACAACATCAATGCTTCCATAATTTGCAGCAACCATCAAAGGCGTTCTATGCTCCAAAACCATTTGTTTTGAGCCATTTCGCCGACCATACCACAGCCCAACTTCATCAACACCAGACGGATCGCGCTCAATCCATCTTTCGATGCCCTGCACATCATTGTTGGCAGCAAATTCAAGCAAACTTGCAAAAGTATCCTCAGTTTCAACCATCAAATGATTTAGGTTCATGATGGTTGCCCAAATATTGCCAGAATTGATCTTGTTCTCAAATGGAATGTGCCCTTCAACAGCTCCAATTGACAGCACATAATTTCATCCCACAATCCAACTGAAACTCAAATTTCATCATTAGCCCCAACTCAAATTTCATCAAAACCAATTTTTTTTTTAACAATAATAGCAAAACAAATCCAAAAATCTTTCTTTAATCCTTCATTGTTTTGGGAGCCAAAGCTGACTTTTCAAAGGTTCTAGTACTTCCAAGAAACTTCAAAATATAAACAAAACTACCCTCCAAAAAACAATTTTTTCTTGGGAAGAATCAAGAAGAAAAGAACCCATGAATTTATTTTGTTAAAAAAACAATCTTTATATTTCATTCCATATCAATCAATGCCCACTCTGCTGATATGCTCTACTTATGTATACACAGACATAAAAACAAACAAACAGAAGACAACATCATATCACACAAACATATAATATACATACATATATGCCCCAGAAAAAAAACATAATGGAATTTGAAGTGGTAAATTTCTCACCACTTTCTTCAGGTAGAACAAAGAACAAGAGCCTAGAGTGCCCAGAGGGCAGCAAAAGCAGCTCCTCCTTTAATGGCTTTTTTTCTTTATAATATCTATCTCTGTATATATAACTAGGAGTTCAAGAATAGAGAGATGAGGGAGTTTGTGCAAATTTGCAGATCTAGAGAGAGACAGAAGATGAAGAGATGGAGAAAGTTGCGAAAACCCAAGATTAAAGAAGAGCTTCTTGCTCTTTTTTCTTCCCCATTTCCTAAGCTCTCCCACCCAAAAGAAGTGTCATTCGTTTACAAGAAAGTTTTCAATGCTATAGTAATATAGTGGTTTTCATCATATACCATTATAGTATATAATAACAATAATAATAACCTTATTATTATTGCTATTAATTTTTTAAAAAGACTTGTACTTATATGTCTTTTTAAAATTGGTATTTTGATAGAATTGTGAAAAGAAGAAAAAATGGCATACTTCCTAAAAAAAAAAAAAGAAGGCATACGACAAAATGCTTATGTTTCTTCTCTTGACAAAACCACATTATAGTAAAACACACCTTATCATAACAAAAATAATCTATATATAATTGAAAACTCGCCTGACAGAATGTTAATAATAGTTACATTCGTGATATTTTATAACAATAATCATGCAACACAAGTGTAACCACCATTTATAGGTAGTATATTCCACTTTTGATTTTATGTATATTATGTTTTACCTATGTGATGCACATAAAAAGTTATAGCTTGATTACCCTTGTTGTTTAGTAAGGGAAAATCATAAACATTTAGGATAATGTGTTTCACACGCCTGAAGATGGTGATCAAATGTTCCATTGTTTGTTCTGAGTCTCAGGTTTCTTATACGAGACTCGAGTTCCTAACAAGTCATACGAGGGTTATTATAATGCTTTTGGAGTTGAAGAACCTTTAAATAGGAGACTGGGAAGTGAAAAATAATGTTGTAAAAGTGATTTCAATATAAGAATGAGAATAAAATGTGAATTTTCCATTTTACCTTTCCAATAATAGAGGGGTTTTGGGTTTTCCGTTAGGTTGACACAAAAACCTAACGTTGGGGACCAAACACGCCACTTCACTCATAATTAAAGAGTAAAAAATGGATAAGATCATAACTGAAGGACTAAGTTGTCAATATAAGTATATAACTCAGGAACCAAATATGTCATTTTCCTTAGCGGGTGGGTCCCTAAACTTCCAACCCGTCCCGCTTTCATTTTGTAGTGGAATGGACCGGCCCAACATGTTTAGCTCATTTTGACCATACTAGATTTAATATAATTATCATATATAAGATGATCTTTAGGGAGCCCATAACGTAATAGCCTAAAAGACCTAAACCATCTCGGCCCAAATGCAACTTTTGGGCCAAAATACTGATTCAAAAAATTTCACTTTTGGAGAACAGCCCAAGATTAGTCTTGCCATGTAATTCTAATCTTGGGCCAAAATATTGATGCAACTTTTCCACCCTCAAGAGTTCTAACTAGCATGAACAAGATTAGTCTTGCCACGTAATTCTCGTTGACTGGGTGATAAAAAAAACAGAGATTTTAAAACCTTAATATAATATTAGTGACTATGGTTTTTTTTTTGGTATACAGCATCGAATATCTCCACCGCTATAAAACTACTCTATATTCGATTTAATGTTATACTCGCAAAGTTTGACTCACTCAAGAGATATTTGACTCAAATATTTAACATAACACGCCTTCATAAAAATCACTTTTCTAACCTTATAGTTTCAATGATGATTATATATTAGATACGGTACTCAAAAAAAATATTTTAGATACGGAGTACTATAATATATGGAGTAACATTAATAACGAACCACACTGATAACTAAAACATAATCAAGTTCCTTTTCAAAAAAAAAAAAAAAAAAAAAAAAACACATAATCAAGTTCATACTAGGTTTTTGGGATGGTCCCTGGTTGATTGGGAAGGTGGGTTAAAGATGTTGGTAGGAGCAAGAAAAGATATATAAAGCAGATTATAAAGGCCAAACTTTATGCACCAAAAATATATAAAGGCCAAACTTTCTTGGACTATGCCCCGATAGCCCATTCGACTGACTTTTTTTTTTTTTTTTTTTTTTTTTTTTTTTTTTTTTTTTTTTTTTTTAAGAATGAAACATGTTTCCATTATCTAAAAATGTACATTGAATAAACTTTACTCTGTATAATAATATGCTAATTACATTAAAAAAAAAAAAGAAGAGTAAATCATCCTATAAAGACTATGTGTGACAAACTCAGCTAAGGGTGTGTTTGGTTGGGGGGTTTAGGCATAAGGTATGGGTATCAAAGTGATTGTTAGTGTTTGGTTGATAGGTTTTGTGAATGCTATTATGGGTTTGGAATACCCCATTAATGGCAAAACCCATACCCTTATTAAATAAGGGTTTCATCTTCCTTCATCATTTCTTCCCCAACTATTAATAATCATTCCCATTCCACCCAACTACCAAACATGCTAAATACTTTCACCAAAACCCATTACCCTTACCAAGTATTTGATACCCATTCCGATTCCGATTCCCATGTGCGAACCAAACGCACCCTAAAAGTGTGTTGACAAAAAATTAAACTTGTAATCTTTTAATATGAGAATGATATTCACTCACTCGACCATCACTTTCGGGACTATTCCACCCTTTTGACTATTTCCTTTACGGGCCATTTTCATTTGTCTAAAGTCGCAAAATTTTAGCTTTGTAAAATGGTTGAGTATATCAAATGTATCACAGAAATATAAAATTGAAAATAGAAAATGGGAGACAAATATGAGATAAAATAACAAATCTAAAAAATGTAAATCATGATACATGGTAGAAATGTGTAAATATACAAAATAAATGAGTATATTTATAAATATTTGTTAGATATGTATAATTATTTATTTATTTATTTATTTATTTATTTATGTATGATTTATTATTATTATTATTATTATACTCAACTGATCAACTCTACATTTAGTTTGTCATGCATTGTGTTCAAATTACCTGTACACATACAGTACTTTCAACCACACACAGTACATTCAAATCAGAAGGGAAGACAAAAATGTTTTTAATTTTAGACAGCATGATTCAGCCAACAAATAATCAAAGGATTAAGGGTTAATAATCAGATTTAAGAGAGTTACAATCCAGGATCACCACCAGCTTTGAGCACCTCCCGGAGCCGGATCCAACCTTCTTCACCACGTCCAAACCTTCAACCACCTGGCCTAACACCACATGCTTGCCGTCCAGCCATTCTGTCATCGTCGTGCAGATGAAGAACTCCATCACAACACGGTCTCGTATATCCGCAAACAACTCCATCATTACACAGCCGGCTGGCTGGCTGGCTGCCGATGGTGATATCAAAGAAAACTCTAGGATTGCCCATGATATTTTCTCACTAACAGGAAATGCACTCAAATTGTCTCGTGCGTACTGCGAAGAACTCTTTGTGATTCGTGTGTATTCCTGTTTCAATATAAATTACTTACAAATAAATTTTCAAAAGGAAAGTATAATCAATTATAATTTCTTTCCATTGTATTGGTGTAAAATGTGGTAATTATAATTTTTTTAGGTTTTTTAAAAGGAAAGTATAATTAATTATTTTAAATTTTTAAATACTAATTTAAATAATATTTTTATCCAAATATTTGATATTACTAAAATGCCCTTACGTTTGGGCGGGAAAATTTTAGAGGAGGATATTGTTTTTATATATAGTATAGATATAGATTATTATTATTATTATTATTATTATATTATTATTATAAAATAACAAACCACCACCCATTTATAAGTAAATTTCATTGATTTCAAAGGATAAAATAGTCAATATACTCATTGATCCCAACAAGCTAATAGAAAAAAATACATTCATTAGCTTTTCAATTTTCAGCTTATTGGCCCAATAAGCGGAGAACAATAAGCCATTTACCAAACACTTCAAAATAGCTTATTGGTAGGTCAAACAATTAAACTTGATCAAATAAGCTAAAATTTGGCTGATAAGCCAATAACCAAACACCCCCAATATGTTGTTCACCAGGTTTACAACATAATTGGAACACTTCACTGTTCAGATTTAAATCACTATTTGAATAAACTAAGGGTGTGTTTGGTTGGGGGGTTTAGGCATAAGGTATGGGTATCAAAGTGATTGTTAGTGTTTGGTTGATAGGTTTTGTGAATGCTATTATGGGTTTGGAATACCCCATTAATGGCAAAACCCATACCCTTATTAAATAAGGGTTTCATCTTCCTTCATCATTTCTTCCCCAACTATTAATAATCATTCCCATTCCACCCAACTACCAAACATGCTAAATACTTTCACCAAAACCCATTACCCTTACCAAGTATTTGATACCCATTCCGATTCCGATTCCCATGTGCGAACCAAACGCACCCTAAAAGTGTGTTGACAAAAAATTAAACTTGTAATCTTTTAATATGAGAATGATATTCACTCACTCGACCATCACTTTCGGGACTATTCCACCCTTTTGACTATTTCCTTTACGGGCCATTTTCATTTGTCTAAAGTCGCAAAATTTTAGCTTTGTAAAATGGTTGAGTATATCAAATGTATCACAGAAATATAAAATTGAAAATAGAAAATGGGAGACAAATATGAGATAAAAATAACAAATCTAAAAAATGTAAATCATGATACATGGTAGAAATGTGTAAATATACAAAATAAATGAGTATATTTATAAATATTTGTTAGATATGTATAATTATTTATTTATTTATTTATTTATTTATTTATTGTATGATTAAAAGTAATACATTACAACAACACATCACATCTAATTCATAGAAACATTCCTGTGAATAAATTTATTTCTTTGTAAATATTATAATTATTATGGATGTCAATCGGGTATGCCGACTCAATTTTAAAATAATTTTATCAAGCCATCGGGTTTATTGATTTTCTAGTTATTGAGTTGATTTTCTAATAAGTTCAATTTTTTCAACCTAATATATATATATAGGTCCTTAATCATGTGAGAATCATGTCTCAGTGAGAACGTAAGGATAAATTCAAACCATTAATCTAGTAGATCTAACAGTTGAAATAAACAAAATTTTGTAATATTTATAAAAATGACCCCGCTCATTTTTTACTTGATTTCTCATCCGTCAGATCTTGCAGATCAATGGTTTGAATTTGTCCTCACGTTCTCACTTGGGGCATAGTTCTCATATGATTAGGATTCTATATATATATATATATATTCTTTTTTTTTTTAATTTTTTGAGCCAACCTTACTCATTAGTTTCAAATTAAGGTTGACGTTCCTACTAAGTATACCATATTATGATTCTTTTAACTATGTAACTTCATTTATTTCAAAAAAAAGAAAAAAAAAAACAAAAAAAAACTATGTAACTTCATATACCCTCAATTCTTCACATACATCAACATCAACCTATTATCCATACCGGCCTCTCAATATATTATATTATCTTAACATATAAAAAAATACACCATGCAATGTAATGCAAAGAACCACTATTGCGCCCACTTCAATTCTTAGGTCAATTTTTCTTCATATTTCAACGAAGCCTTTTCTTTATTATTCCCTATCTAATATTCAACCCATGTGGCTTTATTTAGCTTTGATAATTGAAATTAGGTTTAGAGTAAGTTACCAACCAACCCATTTTTTCATTCCAATTACGTAAAATGACGTTCTTAATCACCAGTTATTGAGACCTTCACATTTAGTCTTCTAATTATTACTTTGGTGGCAAATATAATATTCATTAAGAAAATATGCTAAATATTTTAGTGACGGATACCATCTCTTAATTGTAATTGATAAATAAATCAGGTGGCAAGATAATAATTAGAAGTCTAAGTTAACTATTTTTCAATAATTAAAGGACTAAAAATGTCATTTTTCTTCTAATTATTTTCAATATCTTACCAACTTTTCTTTGGATTTGCTAGTCAAGTGAAGAATTCACTTGCTTTGATTGACTAGAAACTGAGCTACTATGTACCCAAATGTGCGTTCTAGGTAAAGCTCATTTTGTAACTTTACTTGACAAAGGACTACAAACTAGTAAATCAGTCTAGATTATTTATAGTTAATCAACTTAAATTGAGAAGATTAATAGGTAACTTTCACAAAGAATTAAATTTGAAATCTTGTGACTATCGAACTAACTGTATGACTAATCAACTAGATTATCATATAAATTCTCTTATTCTCACATTGAAAGTTCGAAGTTTCGTACCATTATTTGATACAAAGTCATATTATTGTAGGTATTCTAAAATACCACTTTAAAAATTGGTTTCATGGATTATTTAACAACCCTTGATGACAAAAACATGGGAAATTGATGATATTCCCATCATATCATTTGACACCTCATTATTTAACTCGAATTATTCATCTGCATAGCTCAACTCCATGTTTGTATTTGACGTCGTAACCACTCGATATGATGTCGAATTGTCAATAATTATATGTGTTCCTTCTTGTTATTTGTATGGATTATGGAGTAATGTTATGAATGTGAATATGTGATACATACGTGTCGTACGTGTTCCATTAATTATTGATGTTAAATGATCAATTAGTCAAATATATTCAAAGGGTAGTCCATTATTTTCTCAGGGCATCCATAATAATATAATGATTATTTAGGGTTTTTGGAATAATGATAGATGATACGGAGTGAAGAGAAGGAGTAGGGTTCAACTGTAAAAATAGGTTATTGGAATAGTATTTGCGTCCGAGAAAAGAATAAGAGCTGCGTACGCGCATAGCAAACATCCACCGAGCACGTACAATGGTGTGTTTATTTATTTATTTATTTATTTTTTGCACCTATGCGTCAGATTTGCATGCCTTTTTGTTTTCTTTTATTATTATTTTTTTAAATGTTTTTTATGATTTCTCATTTAAGAGAGTCACAACAATATCGTTTGATCACAACATCTTTGGCCGGTAGAATTTTTAATTTAGATAATGTTAACAATGATTTGACGAACAAAATATTATCGACATGTGGACGTTTTATGACCTATAGTCCTATACAACTTCTTTGTAATGCTTGGTTTGATTCGTTTCAAGTCTCCCATCCTCTCGATCCAAAAATTAAAAGGATCAAATCCAATGTTTGATTGGTAGATTAGTTGTTTGACGATGAAGGGATAAGGGGTGGTGGATCCCGGGATTGGGGGTAAAGTTTGTCCATTTGCATCTATGCAAGGACAAAACGGTAAAATGCAGTTGCTTCATCTAGGAGGACAGCAACAGTAGTAATTTACCTCTATGGACAAGAACAGCAGTGTCACATCAACCTCTAACTTCATGTCCATTTTTGTCTTTTAATTATTGGTAATTAAGTTATTTTTTTAATCTCTCCATATAATATAAATATAAATATCATTTTTAATTATTTTACATTATTACTATTTACTAAATTAATCATTCAATTTTTTCGAAATTAATCTCTCAGCATAAAGTGACTCTCATAGTGCAGTAGTTGACTAACAACAGAAATATGTTCTGCAAATAATACAGAGTATAAATTTCACTTCTACATTACATCAGCTTTGATAATTTTGTTTTCTTTTTGTCAAAATTCCAATAATTTAATTTAGCTTCATTCAATATTTTATTTAAAATATTAGTTATTTAATTTTTTTTATTCAATCAAAATAAATCAACTATTGCTAACATCTTTGTTGAGTATATATAATACTGTATATAAACATAAATGTGCAATCTAACTATAAGTTTAGACTTTTAATTGAGATGAAACACATGTTTTAATTTAGTATCGGAGCTAATCTCATATAGTCATACAATAGGTCACTTGAAGCCCATAAAAAGTAATTGCGATTTACCCTCATATCTCAATTTGCTCAATTTATACCGTCGAATTTTTTTACCACTACTGAACCACACAAACATTTTATTTTTCTTTTGTTTATGTATTTAACTATTTATTCTAGATTTTTTTTATCTCATTTTTTCTCAACAATTGCTCAATAAATAATTTGTCATGATTAAGTAAAAAAAGATGAGTTGCAATTACGAGTAATTATTTTTTAAAGGAAATTAAAGTAAGCTATTAATACACTGACAAAAATATTCTGTATGGAATAATGAATGTGAACAGTTCTGATATTCAACAGTCAAAAGTGGGGCCCGGAATGTATGTATACGTATTTGACAACTGACATTATTGCATGATTTGCATCTCCAAAAAGTTCCAAGAATTAAATATTTGAAGTTGTCTGAAATTAAAGCAAAACACAAAATCGCGAAAGCATATTAAAAATTCTATACAGACAACAATAAGTCAATAATTGCACGGTGAAAAAAACAAAAACAATTAATTCAATATGCTGACACTTTTGTTTTCTGTTTTTCTTTTCCGGCCGCCGGTTCTTGAATCTCCGGCGACAGTGATCTCAAATCCATACCGTGGTTAACTCTCGCCGGTGAGTCACATCTTGACTACTTGCCGGTGGAGCTTCAACCTGTCAAGATTGCTCCTTTTCCCCCCATTGTTCTTAGCATTAGCTCATTAAATCTTGGGTTTGAATGTTCTTGACATTTACTTGATACCCATCTTTCATCTTGGCAAGTTTCTGACTGCATAGAAATTTTGAGCATCTGTACTGCGTTGCCCTAATGATTGGATCTGCCTTCTTTCCCCAAGATTCCTTTTTTTTAGGTGATAATAGAAACTCACAGTTGGGTACAAGATAAATCTAATGTTCTGTGATCATAGTCGGCAAATGATTAACCTAAATTGTTCATTGCTGATCAGCTTAAATCAGGAAGATCAATAGGTAGCTCCAACTGTTCCAACTAAATGTTAATAGTCTGAACAACTTGACTAGGTTTTCTCATTATTCTAATTTTCTTGAAATATAAGCTCAGGATCCTGTGATGCATGTGTAAGTGTGTCAGTGTGTGCATAAATCTACCAGAAAAGTTAGCTCTGTTTACAGTGTGAGTGAATAATTAAGGTAATCTCTAATTATACTCAACGTACTAAAGATTGCTTATTTTGAGCTGTCAGCTTTGGATGTTAGCACAACATTGCTCCTATTGGCTCAAATAGGGTCCCCTTAGAGCCAATGTTCCATATTAAAGGCAAGCCCATGTGCTTATTTTATTACCTAATTATTTCTGTGTGTGCTTAGTTTTCTCTATCTAAATTAAGTGTTGTCCACCTTTTGGATTGCTTAGGTTCTCTCATGTTGGCTTTCAGATTAGAAAAAAAAAGGTTAACAGTTGCTGTTTCCAGGAGGATTTCACAGCTTTGTTGGTTCTTTTAGCTCTACCCTTTTGAATGTCTGCTTTCCAGGTACTAAACTAAGAAGGGGTCCTTAATTGTACCCAATTTCTGTTTATATGTACTAATTCTATAGTTCTATACTTCCAATTTTATTGATTGAATATGTTGCTTAAAGTTGAGTTTATTTGACATTAGATTGGTATTGCCTTTGGGTAGCTGTAGCTGATTGTAGTTTTACTCCTTTAGACTTGGCTTCTTGGATTTCCGGTTTTTCCAAATCGTTGTCGGGTACTGGAAGCAGAAACAGATGGTAATTTAGTTGGTGCGTTTTCGTGGTGTATAAGTGAATGTGCTGTTGATATGCAGAAGCTAGAGGTGGTGACTCTCTTTTCTGCTGACAAAAAGATTGTTTAAATATGCTTAGACTAGAGAGAGTTGCCATCACTTCAATCTTGATTGGATTCTTGTTCTTGTCAGTTGCCTGTTCCAAGATTCCATTAGGTTCGAGGCTGTCTGGGGGTAATGGTTTCTGGGCGTCTGAAAATGGGGATTTTGCGATGGGGTTCTTTAGATATTGTGGTCAGTATAGTGTTGGGATAAAATTCAATTCGAGTTCTGTTCCGGACTGTGAACAGACGGTTGTTTGGTTAGCGGGAGCTAGTAGGAGGGTAGGGAGTAATTCGTATTTTGAGCTAACGGGACGAGGGGAATTGGTGTTGTTTGATTCTGGTAGTAGGCAGATTGTTTGGACGAGCAATACTAGCAATGCAGATGTGGAATCTGCTGTTCTTGGCAACGATGGGAACTTCGTGCTGCTAGATCGATATAAGAATGTTGTTTGGCAAAGTTTCGGTTATCCATCTGACACGCTTCTCCCGGGCCAGAATTTATCAGCTGGGAGTGTGCTCCGGGCTACCAGCAGGAACTCGGTGGCAAGCGTTTACACTCTTTCGATGGATGTTTCGGGGCAGTTGCAGCTTAGGTGGGAGACCAGTGTCATCTACTGGACTAAGGGGAAGGGGAACCCGTCTGGTTTGGCTGTTCGGGCTCTGCTTAGTAGTGATGGGAGCCTTCAACTTCTTAACCAAGAGTCTAAGCCTGTTTGGTCTGTTTATGGTGAAGACCATGGCGATTTAGATGTGAAATTCCGGTTTCTTAGGCTAGATTCTGATGGGAACCTCCGGTTGTACTCGTGGGCGAATGGCTCGAGATCGTGGGTGCCCGTTTGGCAAGCTTTTGAGAATCAGTGTGGCGTTTTCGCCACTTGTGGGCTTCATGGCATATGTGTGTACAATTCATCAGGCTCCCATTTTTGCAAATGCCCTTTTCCATCTTCTGGCAACTCTTCCTCGGATTGCTTGATCCCTTATGATCCAAATTGTGCTTCGAATTATTCGATTTTGAGGTACAATAACATGTTCTTGTATGGAATCTACCCTCCGAATGAGACAGTCGTGCAAACGAGCCTGCAACGGTGCTGGCATTTGTGTCAAGAAGATCCACAATGCCACGCGGTGTCCTTCATAAACAACGGGAGTGCCCAATGCCACCTTAAAACGACTCAATATGTTAGCGGGTCGTCAGATGCTTCCTCGAGTTCCATTTCTTTGGTCAAGACCTGCTCAGACCCTATGGCTGTTTTGCCCTCCCCTATGCCCGACGTAGCGAATTCAAAACCAGAAATCTGTTTGGTTTGCGTGATTGAAGTTTCCATAGCTTCGTGTATTGCATTTATTCTGATTCAGTTCGGGATTGGCCTTTACATACACAGGAGAAGACGATACATTGCAATTAAATCCGCTTCTGCAGCATATTCTGTGCCTAATGCTAGTGGCTGTATCATGTTATCCTACTCCGAAATCAAGGCCTTGACAGAGAATTTCAACGAGCCAATCGGGCCAAAGATGTTCAAAGGCGTTCTTTCGGATGGCAGGCTAGTTGCGGTTAAACATTTGGATGGCTCGATAGAAGAAAGGAAGTTCCGAAGTGCTGTGCTAAAAATAGGAAGCATTTGCCACAAAAGCCTCGTGAAGCTCGAGGCCTACTGCTGCGAGTCGGGCTACAGGTTCTTGGTGTATGAGTATGCCAAGAACGGCTCCCTCGATAAGTGTTTAGAAGATCCCGGGATTTGCAGGAGCCTGACATGGGCGAAACGAGTAAACATATGCCTAACAGTAGCGAGGGCGATGTACTACTTGCACACGGGGTGCAGAGAGTTCATAAGTCATGGAAACCTAAAATGCCAAAATGTGGTATTGGACGATGAGCTCGGAGCTAAGGTGAGTGAGTTCGGTTTAAGGGTAGTTCTTCGCGGGGAATCCCACGACGAGGGTCCGGGAGAGACAGATGTGCGGGATATTGGTAGGATGATGGTGGTTTTGATCACCGGATGCCAAAATGCAGACGAGGCTTGCAAACGGGCATATGACAGATGGGTGAATGGCGAATCAGAGATAGTGACTGATAAGCGAATGGAAGGTGCAGTCAATTTAGACGAGCTGGAACGTACGCTAAGGCTCGTGTTTTGGTGCGTGCAAGGTGACGAGCGGATGAGGCCATCAATGGGCGAGGTCGTGCAGGTATTAGAGGGCAGACTACCCGTTGATCCTCCCCCGCCTCTTTACTGTCACCACAATCAAACGTCGCCTGAAGACGAGCAAACATCCACCCCATCATCCACTTCAGGCTTGTAATCTTTCCCAATTTGGTTCAAATATATATATATATATATAAATGCCATTTGTCATGAACTTTATTTGTCATGTATAGTAGAGCTAACTGCCAAGCACCATGTAGAATACAATGCCCAGTTTTAGCACTTCAGCCACTGGCCATTTTTAACTTTAGAATTAGGCCATTCTGCTGTGTAATTTAAGTGCAGTCTGATATGCATTCTTGAAATAGCTTACATTCTAATCTTGATTCTTTCCCAATTTGAATTCAAGATGAATTGAAGACTACATGTATGCTTTATTCGCCTATGGGACTCGATATCCCCACCATTGTTAGACTAATCCAAATTCAGCCACCGACCTTGTAAGTGCATTGACAGTTCACTCACCAACTATTACATAATCACGTAACTGTTGAATCAACACGAGACAATATAATCCCAACCAAGCTGGTCGGGCGGTTGGCTTGATAACCACAAGGTTCTAAGTTCGACTCCCAATGGTAGCAATCTATTGGCCTTTTTAGTTTGAATTGGTCAACTATGGACAGTCTTGGCTGGTTTACCTCCTTGTAGCCCTTGCTGGCTAGAGTCACAGTACCTCCTTGTAGCCCTTGCTGGCTAGAGTCACAGTACCTCCTTGTAGCCCTTGCTAACTAGAGTCACAGCGCAGGGGTTATCTAATACATACTCTCGAATAGTGGCTATGAATTTCTCTCGTCTAGTTGAAAATGGCCCTCCATACCAAGAAATTTGGATTTCTGCAGCTTTTGGCACTTGGCATGCAGTAAAAGGCTATTGTATTAGTGAAGGAAGTTGTTAGTTGTCAACTGTCAAACATAGATCAGATAATATGATTTGGTCTTTGGCTCTAATTTGTTTGTTGGGTTTCATGAAACCAACATAGATAGAATGCCACCCATACATAATTTCTTGATTGATTTGTGGTGGTTGGAACCAACTTTGGTCAAAGAAATATACAATCATTTGGGAAGAAAGTTGACTATTAGCCAAATGTTGTTTCTAGAAATGGACCTACCTACTATTTCCTTGACAAATGAAAAATTAGGTGAGGGTGGGAAGACTATCTCAATCCACAGATAGGGTATACTACTAATCTCACCTGCAATGCAATTTTTAAATTACTTATCAAGTTAGGGTTGAATGAAATCGTTAAAAGTCAATGTTTAAACGATTCTTATATACGAAAAACATAATCATCCCAGGTGTTGATCATGCAAGACTCTTTCTAAAATTGGCATGTACGATACATCTCTTTGGATAAGGAAGATGTAACTCACCATACTTATCCAAGGGCTCAGTCCACGTTGCATCAGAATCAGAATTTACATACTAAATATTCACAATTTAAATTATGAACATTCAATATGTATGTTATGTATTTTAAATTTGAGTCTATCTTGCAAGGTGAATCCGAATCTACAGAATAATTTGCCGTGTAACTCAAGTGCCAGTCTATTGGGGCACCTAATAGGAACCTGTCTAGGATGATGGATCACCAATAAGGGCTATGTATTAGGCCAACTTATGGTGGATAAACTAAGCCCAAAATCAGTGGGCTTTTTCTTTAATCTTGATTACAAAATTTAAAATGGTAGAAAGGCTAATCCACAATAATTATGCTATGAACCTGGGTCCACCTTATAAATTTATTATTTATCTATACTAAACAAAAATTGTCGCAAAAGTTGGAATCCAAACTTAAGGATCTCAAGAGGTAAATCACAAGATATGTCTCAATTGACCTATATATCTCTAAATATTTGTGCACTAATATCAATAATAAAGTTAAATTCATACCCCTATTTTTCGGTCCTTAGTAAGATTTGAATCTTGCACCCTATGAGTTACTGATTGATTATACCCAAGGCAAAGCAAACAAATTCTAATATTAAAGAAAATTGATGGTAGTTATTGCAGTCCATATTTGGCTGCCCAAAGGTGAGGTAGACCCATGGAATTGATTGAGCCCTCCATTGTTGGATATGAAGAAGACATCATTTTAATTAGTTTATTCGACCTCATAATGCTCATCATATCATTACTTAGGTGTTAGAGCTCATCATATTCATCTTTGCTTAAAGTGGAATGAAATGCATCACAAGGAATATATCAACTTTGTGTGCATATCAAGAAAATTACCAAGAAAACCTCATACACACTATACTTTATGATATATAAAAGTGTAATTTTAAAACGTGTAAATTCTAAAAGTGTATCACATAAAATTATAAAGTACATTCGTTTTTAGATTACACTTTTATATATCATAGAATGCATGAATTTTTAAGTTACATTTTATAGTTTTACGTAATGTACATGTAAGGGCTGGGTGCATATTTTCATCTGATCTGTCTCTTTACCAACATTATATCAAAATATGTGTGTCTGGACGATTGACACAATATGTTTATTTTCATTGTTTACATATGAATTGATTAATCCATGGACGGATCTAATATGAGGACGGTGGGAGCAGCTGCCCCCTCCCCCACCCCTTATATATAGGGGATCTTTGTACTTACACACAGACACATACATATAGTAAATTACTCAGAGATGAAGTAGTTTAGATGGTTATTAATATTAGAGATCAAGAGATAATATTATGTAAGACCATCTTATATAAGACTGTAATATTTTTTTTTTTGTTAAACCTAATACTTTTTATGGGTCTACAAAATAAAAAATAAAAAAATTGGAGGCAACTTTCAATTGAGTTAGTCAGGTAATTGACTAGGTAATTATAAGGTTCCAAGCTCGACCCTATCTATTAACTTTTTTTTATTTGAGTCTGTCAGTTATGGGGAACATATGTTAGTTTACCTTCTTGTGTAATTTTTTGTTGGTTATGGTCACAAAGTATGCTTATTCTTTGCTATCTAAACCCACAAAGTGAGTTTTACCAAAAAATGCATATTCGGGTAGCAGTTGTGAACTTTTCAATAAATAAAAAATATATATTTTTTAAAACTAAAAAATATTACATGTCTCACGTGAGTTGGTCTTACACAAGGTTGATTTGATAACTACAAGGCTCCAATCTCAATTCACACTGAGAGTGGCTTATTTGTTTCTTAGTTTAAACTGGTTAACTGACTAAGTTCACAAGATATAATTTACTAAATGCATAACCTCAAATAATGATTGGATTTCTTC
The DNA here is from genome assembly GCF_003576645.1 of Ipomoea triloba. NCBI lineage: Eukaryota > Viridiplantae > Streptophyta > Magnoliopsida > Solanales > Convolvulaceae > Ipomoea > Ipomoea triloba. The sequence continues at coordinate 2,241,157 of NC_044930.1, forward strand.
AGTCACCCAAAAAATATAACATTATACGTCCATGTTACTAAAATTTTAAAAATAGTGTCCGCACGGACTTAACTCACCGATTCAATATGCAATATTTGATAGAAGAGATTAAGATTCAAATCTCGTCAACAACGGGTGGGTATTATGCCCACACAAAGTTAACAGATTCCTTGTGCTCATCGATATTTAATAATGTCTATTGAGTCATTGGGTTACCGTGATTTACCTCATTCCAAATGTTCTGTTGAGTTGAGATATGAGAATTCTTGAAGTTAGGGATTTAACCTTTTGTGGAATTTTTTTTAAAAAATAGTTATGTCGCACATGGAGGCATATGTAATTGCACATATATATCGTACTTGTTGTTTCATTGTTTAGCGCATATAATTGGAGCGCGAAAGTAGGGGACGCGTGGAAAGCTGACGGTCGCCATCGTGAGGTGTGTGTCGTCTACCGCTGTTAGGAAGTAGCTGATTGGTTAAACCTCGCCACCTAACCATCCGACACCGGGACCGCACTTAACGCCGTCATCTCACCGTCAGCTCGCCGTGGTCGACACGTGGCCTTTTCTGCCGCACCCGTGGGTCCCACCCGGGCCCACTCTTCACTTATGTCCAGGGACACGTAGCCACTTTTCGATGTTGAAAATGTCAGCACGACAGCACCTGCAAATTTATTATATTAATTAATGAGCTAAGTACTCCCGGGGTTGCAAAAACCTTAAATTATTGTTTTTTGTTTGACGAGTTTGACCCTGTGCGATTCCATCCATTTAACCTTGCCTCCCCAATTTTGGTAAATATTACTTTGTCCTTTCACATAGAATGAATGCTAATTTTGCCTTTTTTTCTCCCACTCAAATTATTATCTGCCATGTTGCACCACACTTTTCTACATTGGGGTCACTTTAGTATTTTTTGCCTTCTTAAGCTTATACTTCCTAACTAGAGGTATAGAATATCTCGTATTTACTTATTCCATAGACTCTTTTTATGATAACATCAGCAACGGTAGTGTCAGGACTATACTTAAAGTGGGCAGATCTCTTGTATGCACCGACATTTGGCCCTGTCTGGCTGTCTGCAGAGTTATTGAGTCACCGTGATTTACATCCTCTCAAATGCTCTGTCAGGCTTGGTGTGGAGAGCCTTTAGCGGGAATTGGAGATTCGATCTTTTGGGAGAAGAAGATAATGCCAAAATTGAACATTTAATGTAAAATTAGCTTGGATAATTTATATTTTTTCTAAGATACTAATTGATATCGATGCCTTTTGCACAAAGTATAACTATATATTGTATATATAATTGTATTTGATACTATGTAGACACATGTTATGTAATTATACTATTTGATACCATAAAAACTCTCATTATTTAATTAGATATTGTTATTTCTAGGCCAGCAACTATAAATGGCAACTAAATGAAATCATTATTGACATCATTTCAAGACACTTAGCCGGAATTCTTTAGGATAGGGTTGTGCAGATTATTCCTTAGTTGGTACAAATTCTTGATCGAATTGAAACCCTAATCTTATCTAACCTAGCTCACTTATCTCTTTTCTTTATACATTTTATTGGCATTTTGGCTAAGATCAAGGTTACCCCATGTTATCAACTCAATATTTGATTCGCGAGTCGCAACAATATCAATTGTAAGTTGTAACTCATAGCTACTATTTGAATATGTGCATTGACCCTGCTTCTGTGCATAATAGTCTACAAACTACATAATAAGTGATATTCATCATGTGTAATAGCCTACAAATCATACAACAAGAGAGATAAATCGCACTAGCTTAGGAAAATTTTGTGTGGTAGGGTCGATCAAGAAGGTGCTGGTAAGAATCAAATTTGTGATTTTCTGATACCAGACACCCCTCTAAGGACACTATTGTTACTAGTTTCTTTATCTAATAGCCCGCCAATGACACGTAAAAAGTAAATCACACTGTGAAGATTTTATAAGATGTGCTGCCAAGAGTATGCTATCAAGAACCGAACACGTGACCTAAACCCACTCGGCCAGGCTGTCCCCTTTTCAAGAGTCGATGATATATATATTGATATAACCTATTGAAGAGAAACCCTTATAAAATGATGTCTAATGACAAGAGGACACGTAAAAATTTGCTAAAACTTTTAATAAAGCTGTCGTTACTATACGATGAGATGGTCCTAGATTGAGTTTTGCACCTTTGAATATTCACACATCACTCTATCTCTCTCTCTTTCACTCTCTCTGTCGTTTTCATCTTCTACTACACATGGAATCCACGCATGAACCCCAAGCAAAATAAAATAAAAATAAAAAATTGTTATAAGTATCGAAGTTCCCCCAGGCAGTGTCGCTGCATTTCCACAAACAGAAAGCAATCTACAAAGACAAACAACGTTAGAAAGTAGTTCCATCCATTTCTATCCATCTCATCAAGTAAGCATCAACCCTCTCTCCACCACTTATTTATATTTGTTTTTTCATCAAAAAAAGTTTTTTTTTTTCTTTTGAATTCTGGGCATTTATGTTGCTTATATACTAGATCAGGAAAGGTGGGAGAGGGTTATGGGGCGTTTAAATCTGGCATGATATTGGGAAACTTGTTTTCTGGGGATTAACCATATTATTCTGTATATATGTGTATATATCTATCATTTCTTGAAATTCATAGATCATATCATATATAGTCTCTGCTGTTGGCATTCATGAAACCCAGTTTTTTTGAGCTGCTGTTTTCTGTTTTCTTTCTTTTAGGTGGGGGGGTTTCTATATATTGGGTTTATCGAGGCAAACCCCACTCCTCTTCCGAGTATGTGAGTAAACCCTCGCCCTGTGATCCTAGCCGGCAAAGGACCACAAAGAGGTTAACCAGCCTAGGTTGCCCATAGCTGACCGGCTCAAACCCGGGTGGCAGACGGTTTCGAACTCAGGACCTCACGGCCGCGAGCGTCTTGGTCTTGCCACTCAGGCTGCCCTTACGGGCGGGGGGGTCTATATATATATATATATATGGTTGTTGAAGATAGATCATATATATATAAGGTAGAGAAATATGGACTGCCTGCTGCTACTGTTTATTTCCGTGTTAAAGTTTGTGGTAATGTTAGGTAAACACAATTTTTATAGAATTAAAATATTTTATTTAATTGCTTTGTACTTTATAAGAATTAGTTAATTTACTGGGCTGTGATATATATGGAGTAATAAATATAAAAAGTTGTGAAATACTGTATATGTTTTGTTTTGGGGTAAAAAATTTTGTAAAGTTTTATCCTGAGAGGGGTGGCTAAATGAGTGAAACGTGATTCTTATACCAGAAAGTCAAAAATTTAATTATTGTCAATACTTTCTTGGTCAAACTCGTTGCACAAAATTTTTCTGGTGCGATTTATCATTTTTATGTAATTTGTGGGCTATTGCAAAGGTGTGGAGTTTATCCCGTGCATATCATTATTCGATAGGGGCTTCAGGTTTTGTTTGTCACCTAAAAAACATATAGCATTAAAATAGGAAGAAAAACACATTAGAGAAGAGAAAATGTAGTGTATTTGACCCTCGAGAGACCGGTAAGTATGGGGGATTTAAATAATAATATTTGTTTTGAAATAAAAATTGATGAAATTTACATTTTCTTTTCAGAATAATTTACTGGGCAATGATATATAACAAATATAAAAAGTTTTGAAAAACTATATGTTTTTTTTTGGCTAATCATTTTGCATTGTAAAGCATTATCATGAAAGTGGTGAGGTCATGAGTTTGCTTTTTTAATCTGTCTAACACTCTTTCGATTAAACCAGTGACATAAAGTCTTCTTAGTGTGATTTACCTATTATATATGATTTACGAGTATATTACATAAAAACATGGTTTATTTCATGTACAAACTCTAATAGTGGTTGTGGTTGCTGGATTTTATTGATGCAATCAAGAGTTTAGACACAAACATAGTAATATTTAGACCCTAAGTTATAGGTAGATTACATTGTTAAAATTGTGGGTGTCTCTCTAATGCCATTTTGGATGGATAGAAAATGCAAGAATGAAAAATGGGAGGAAAAAACATTAGCTGTGAGAAAATGTAGTGCATTTGAGCTTTGCTAGGCCACTAAGTATTGGAGATTTCAAGAGTACTTTTAAGGTAAATGTTGATAATAATAAATTGTATTTCTTTTCTAGTAAATCAAGATATTTATCTATTATCAAATACATGACTAAATTAAAATTAAAAAAATAATAATAATAATAATAATATAGTATTCATTAGTATTTTTTTTTTCCTCTCATTTTAGAAATCAGGCTATTTTATAGCGGAAAAAAATTGAAATTAAAACCTTTGATACCATTTTTTTTTTTTCTAAAAAATAGAAATCAAGTGTTTATAGTTTTAGGTGCCATATATTATATATATAGGGATCGATGAGATTTGATGCGAAGGAGGCCTTAGGTGAAACATGCGGTGAGATATGAGCCTTTGATCAAATCTAGATCAACAGTTTTTTTTAAAAGGCGTGTCTTGAGAAAAAAGAAGCAAAGTGTAAAAATGGTGCACCTTAAGTGTTACAAAGATGCACCTTAGGTGTTAAATTAACGCACTTTAAGTATTAAAACGACCGTACGACACACCTTAAAGTTAAACACATAAAATATACACCTTAAGTTTCAACAATATGCAAAATGACCAAAATGCCACCATGTTTTTTATAATTCGTGTTCATCCTAGACATTGATTTTGGCAAGATCAATATCTATCATTCATCCGCACGTTTCACTTGGACACCTCCTCCACATATATATTGACAAGGGAAATCCAACTCTTGTATAATTGCAAACCATATAGAAGCGGCAAACCTCATTAGAAAGATCTTGTGCAACGAGCTCAATTAAGAAGGTGCTAGCAAGAATCAAACTCGTAACCTTTTAGTACGAAATTACGAGAATATATATGCTCCTCATATATTATGTACACAATTGTATCGATACAATTAGAAATTATTACCAATTATACCTGATAGAATTAGCATACATGACGATACTGAATACAATCACATTATAAACTTTCGCTAAATTTTCTTTCTCCAATATATTTCCCACCTATCCATACACATTCACAAGTCAGCACAAGAGAAGTTAGCTGCAGAATGCAGTAGCCTCTTCATGTTGCCCAGTCAAGTTTAGGAAATTTTGGAGACAATCCGACAACTCCAACTAATTATTTGGTCGGCCTGATGGTTTGTTAACCACAAGATTTTAATTTCGATTTTCTAAGAGAGCAGTCATTGGTCTTCTTGGTTTGAGCCGATCAGATATGAGCAACTTAGGCTGGTTTATCTCATTGCAGTCCTTTCTGGCTAGTTAGGGTTACAAGACCAGATTTACCTGGTGCACACTCTCAAAGATAGTGGTTGAAGATTTCTCTCGCCACCCAAAAAAATGTACTAAATTTTTATCATTTTTCTGACAAGGGTTTGTTTTTTTTACCATTTAGCAGCTGTCAATATACACACATTATGCAACAGATTAGAAGAAGCCAAATGGCATCAGATGCAATGAGCAGTGGTGCTACACCTGCAAGTTCCTGCACAATTGGTTCACTCGCCTGGTGCCAAGCAATGGTGTCCAGAAATGCATGGAATAACACATATGAAAATAGTAGTGCTTCACCCTCTGTTGGTCCAGGGAATGAAACATCTGCACATATGCTCTGGGAAGATGGAGGGATGCACCATACTGCACCAGATCCTAAAGGGTTTAAAGAACTGCACACATCAGGTATTGCAACTACTTATAACTTGTGATGCTTGTCAGGTGTGCTTGATGGAATTAATTGACCCGGGTAGTCTGAATCAACTAAGTTGAGATAGAAAACAAGTGAAATGATAAAGATAATGGGGAAATAGGACAAGTATTTTGCGAGAAGATTCTTTGGATTAATGTCGGTGTATTACAAGGTTGGTAATTGAAAGGACGTGGTCTTGTCTAGGTTAAGACAATGCAAATTATACAAGGCCAAAGCCCCTTACAAACCCTCTAGGAACAAGGCAAGCCTTGAGACTAAGTCAAGGCCCAGCTAATCTGACCCAGACCCAGTGATGGATTCTAGGGGACGCTCATGACTGTTGGCCCGAGGCCGGCCCCAAGGGTCCTTCGCCCCTTGCCTGGGCCTTGTCCCTTAGTCCTTCATGCTCCGCTCGGTCCTTTGCCTCCCACTCGAGCGACCACCCTCATGGGCCTTTGCCCCTAGGCCATATGCACTTTGGGCCTCCCTTCTTGGACTAATCTTTATATATATCCATCAATGCTAGTATTATATTTATTTTTTTAGCAAACAAACAAACAAAAACTACTCATTAAGATTAGAAGATAACACATTACAAAGATAAGCAGGAGGGTTGGCTAACCACTCCGAACGACCAAACCTAACAACGGACTGTTTAGTTATAGCATGAGCTACCCAATTTGCTGATCGTTTAAAGTGATCATTAAGGGAATCGAATTGAATTGAATCAAAATTCTTGTCACATCTACTGCTAGAAATGAATTTAGTACCTTTTTTTTTAAGTATACTATAACTCTTAGATCCGATAGTTACATAGGGTTCTTATGCAGATAAAAATTGCAAAGTGGAGAGTGAAAATGTTGCAAGAGCAATGTCCCCTACCACTAGAGAGCACCATTATTCTAGGCCTGCAACTGAACATGACCTTATGGGTCACTCCATTGTAAGCTCTCTCTCAAGTCTCAACCCACTTCTCCCCCCTTCTAACTTCTTGTTTCTGCACCTAAAACCATGATTGATTAATCAACCTTAACAGGATTGTCCCATTTCATGTTTTTTCTTCAGCAGTGTGCTTCATATCCCTATACAGAACCTGCAGCTTTCCTGGGTGCTGCTGCTGGAGAGTCTGTGGTAAGTAAGCTGTGTAGTCTGCAGTGTTAGGTACCAAATCGAATCCAAACTAAGAGCCAATTCAAGATGAAACAAATTAAACCTCGGATTATCATTACAATGTTGTTAAACTATGAGGGTTTTTTGTTTTCTTGAAATTAAAAACATTTAAGGTTCATCAAACTGCACAAGGAGTGCAACATGGCAGAATGGTGTTGCCTCTGGAAGTGACGACAGAGGAGCCTGTTTATGTGAACGCCAAACAGTACCATGGAATTCTCAGACGAAGGCAGCTCCGGGCAAAAGCTGAGCTGGAAAACAAAGTGGTTAAGAATAGAAAGGTCCGTGTTTACTTTAATTCTCCAGTTTTCGTTTCTTCTAAAAAGTGAAGAATTTTTTCGATTAGTAAGAACGTGTAGTAATATAACCTATGAATCTTCAGTGTTATGCTGCTTATTGGGAAAATGCAAGTCAGTAGATTTCTTTATAACCGTATTATCCATGTGACTGTTGTACAACAGTTGCGAAAAGTCGTTTACAACAGTAGCGGATTAGCTGTTCTGTACTAGTGAGTATATTGTATAAGTTCTCATCCTTAATCCGGATGCATGGAGACAGAATTGTTGTGTTAACCTTAGGGGCAATGCTGTTGTTATGAACTCTTACCGGTAGCAGCGAATTCACTTCTATATCAATAGTTATTCTACGACACAACATTCCTTTATTTTCACTTTATGTGCCTTTATTTCCCCAAAAGAAGGTGCAATAATGCAGTAATCTAACCTATGAATCTTCTGTATGTGTTATGATGCTTCAATTCATTCAATTCCCAGCCTTACCTTCATGAATCCCGGCACCTGCACGCCATGAGAAGAGCCCGAGATGGCGGGGGCCGCTTCGTCAACACAAAGAAATCTGATTCCACTAGCAACACCACCCCATGCAGCAGCAACTCCGGTGAAGCCAACAAGTACTCAGATAGCCATGGCTCTGAAGCTTCTGGGATGCAGGGTGCAGATCAATATGTGCAATGGGGTTATGAGTATCAGCATTTCAAAGTGATGAAAGACTGGGTGTGAATTGAAGAATAAGAAGAAGAAATCTGGAGATTGGAGAATACATACAATCTCTGAATCTCATCTCCCCCATATATATACCCTATACCTGCTTCTGTGGCATATGCGTCCGAGCTACTTCAGACGCAGATTGTCCCCAACTTCGGACGCAAATGACTGATTCTGTACTAGTGATGCGTGCTGATTGTGTATAATGTGGTTGGTCTGTCCTCTGATCTGATGATTGTGTAGAATATGTAAGGTTGGAGAGAATAACATACATACATGCATACATGTTTGATCTTGGCAAGCAGCTGTAAGTGTAATGGCTGCTGGCTTCATGAATTGGCTTTTACCATTCATTTTCTCAGGCAATTCATTCTTGGCTAATACTTCATAGTTGCTGTGTGTAAGCTATGGAGAAAGTTCTAAGCCCATAGCTTGTTATTGGCTTAGCTAATGTGATGTTTGATTAATTGTGGTGTAAGCCTAACAGGCTGATTAAACATATCAATGCATATGTTATTCTTGATGATTTACAGGAAAGCCTGCACCCGCTACTTGAAAGTACAGTCTGGGTATCTGACAAAGAATCACAATGAAGTAAATCAGCTTAGGTTACACGTAGATAACTGGTTCAAACCAAGAAGGTCAATAGACAGGCCTTATGAAGAGTCAACTTGGTACACATGGTATATTAATTGAATATTGAGCAATAATCAAGAAAGCCGCAAGTAATGTGGTCAAGTCACATTAATACTATTAGTTGTCAAGATAAGTCTGACGGTTCAAAATGATGTCCAAGATCACATCTTTCTTGAGCTAGTTTTCAAGATAACATCCTTCTTGCAACCCTATAGTTTATTGTATTGTTGTGTGCAATGAAATAAAAGATATGCGATAATTGTATGGTCAATCATATGAGGCTGCACGAATATGAATATGAATATGAATGTTGAATGGGTGTGGAGTTATGGATATGGGCCACACATAACTGAAAAACAACTATACCACTTGCCTTCCACTTTCCTCTCTTCATTTTGAATGGGACCCGCAGAGAATTTGGACCGCTGACACAATTTTTTTTTTATAGAAACCGAGTCGGAGGAAACAAGTCTTAAATAAAATTTTGGGGCACAAATTTAATTATAAGTAATACTACAAGTTTACACGGAAATTTTTTTTTTAAATGATTAATAATTAATTATTTAAAACTCTTTATAGTCAATTTTGATTAATCATTTCACATTATTGATATAACTTTCTTCATTGGTATATTAATTGACAATTAATTAATTAATAACCTTTATAGTCAATTTTAACTAATCGTTTCGGTGTCACTTCAATATAAATTTCTTAATCTATATTCAATTTTATTAATTAATCATTTCGTATCAAGTCAAACAGAAATTTCATGATAAATTGTTTCTAGTGAGTGAAGAAAATCATTTCGTTTCACGTAAAAAACTCCATCAACATATTGTTTTGAGTGAAGGAAAGAGAATTCTCCTCTAATATATTGATCAATAAAAACTCTTAATAGTCAATTTTAACTGATCATCTTTTGTCACGTCAAACAAATAATTTCTTCATCTATAAATCATTTCAAATGATTGAAGGAAAGTGAATTCTTATCTAGTATTCCGATTAATAATTGATTAATTAATAAACTCTTTGTAGCCAATTTTGACTGATCATTTCAAATCTAATCAAATTGAAATTTCTTCATCCATAAATGGTTTGGAGTGGGCAAAGAAAAGAGTAATGAAAAAGACATAAATTTAGAGGTTCCACAAGTGGTTGATTTGTGTTCCACATAATGAACAAGTAGCCACTCCTTTTCTGCCACCGCCAGCTAGGGTTTGGCCCACCGCCGTCGTGTCTCTCGCCTCATCTTCTCAATTCTCATGCCCCACTCGCCACACCTCCCCTGCCACGCCAGCTAAGCTCGCCGCCGGAGTTTACCAACCAGTCAAATTAATTAGACTGTTGACTTTTAACAAAAACAGCAAGACAATTCGACAAAATTGATCAGGTTGTTAACTCTTAACAGAAACGGCTTATTTGACCTTTCTAGTTTAAAGTGAACAGCTAAGCTATGAACAATTTAAGATTAATTTACTTCATTGTAATTCTTTAATGATTAGAGTCACAAGACAGTATTTACCTAGTAAATAACAAATCCACAAAAGTTTCCAATCATCAACAAACATGATAAAATTCAATGTTATGAGTCAGCATATGCATGGATCCATGATTGAAATTGAAGCTAAAACAGTGAAAGAATCATATGAAAGAAACTGCAAAGTTCACTTTTTTTTTTTTACTTTTCACAGTTCCTGAATTCCTCTGTTACAAACCAGAATCCTGTGGTGATACTACCAAGTACTGGCCTAATCTCTGCCGCATGAATCTCAAACCCTTTCTTTTTCTTTCTGTTGAGTGCTCAAATCGTTTATGGTTACTTGGGAAAAAAAAAAACGAATAACGAAACAAAACAAAACAAACAAACTTCGAGTAAAACTGAGAGCTTGCTAGTTTTCGGTTTAATCAGGAAAATGTTAGCTAAGTTGTTTCGTGTCTGTGGAAGAATCAATGGCACGCAGGTTTAGTCCTCTCGTTCGTCCTGGTGCCCCTCCCTTGAGCAAAGATAAGTCGAGAAGAAATCTGCATAAAATATGTCGGGAACTAGATTCAAAACCAAGATGTATATAGTAGGTAGATATATATTGGATTAATAATCGGAATATGCCATACGTTTTGTTTGATGTCTTTCCGTGTTCTGCAGAATTAGAGTTAATCAGTATCTTCTTATCGATAATTGTCACAGAACAATCCGTGGGCAAGTCAGCTAATTTTGGACCTGCATTTGCGACAATAATTTCAAAGGGCGTAAATAAGTAAATTCATGAGTTGGGCAGTAAGAGATTCAAGGCTTTTCGTAGATAACTTACCTGTTTTATGGACGGTTTTGACACCTTCGCTAAGACCCAATATTGCCTACATGAATTCAAAGGGGCATTTTGTCACATTCGATCCCCATAGTTAATAAACTTCAATCCGGAACCATCTAATTGTAGCACTAGTAAAAGATATATAGGTTTAAAGGCAACACGGGGATCAAGAATCACCTTAAGATCCTTGTAGCATGTCTCGAGGTCATCATTGACCAAGATATGATCAAAGAGGCCGGGTGACTGCCCTTGTTTAAGCTCTTCCTTAGCATTTCGAAGACGCTTTTGGACCTGTTCTTCAGTCTCGGTTCCCCTGTTCAAAAAATCAGCAACCTTCACATCAGTCAAAGAGCCATCTAAGATGATATAACGCTAATGCCACATAACACAAGGCCTAGCCCACCTTGCACGAAGGCGCTTCTCCAGCTTTTCAAATGACGGGGGAGTGATAAATATGAAAATGGCTTCGAGAGAACTAGCCCTTACAGATCTTGCTCCTTGAACATCAATATCAAGAATGCATCTCTACAAAAAAACACGGGACGCTTTCAAGATCACAAAGTAACAAAACCCGGCAATGTACATTTCATGAACGATAGCCTAAAGACAGCAGTCCTAATCAGTCATTAGCAAAGGCAAATTCAACAATATCCAATGTGAACAAGAATCAACCAATCACTGAATAAATCTGAGACGGTATAGTTGAGATACATCCATCAGAACAACAGAGTCATGGGTTGTGAGTGGGGCCCTGCATAAGAACCTAACCCGTCATAGGTGAATGGTGAGTCACTAAAAATCACAATTGACACTCCACCCTCAGAACATTTGACCACCATGCATGTTGTTCCACCTGTATCTAATAGGTAGGTCCAAGCGAAACCGATTTTATACCTAAGGCTCTTTATGGCATTGAGGTCTCAGATGATTTATAGATGAACAGAAGTATCCATTCTCTAATTGGAAACATCTTTTTTTTTTCGACTTTTAAAACCTTCATAAGCTCAACAACTATATCCCGATAACCCGCAGCCCCACAGGCATAGATGCACATTTAATAACTAATCGCAATTAGATTAACTGATGAAAGACACGATAACAAAATTAACAAAAAATAAATTTCAGATGCAGCATTCGAACCTTGCCAGAATCTGCAACCACTTCAACAGCTTCTACACTAGTTCCATATAGATTCCCATGAACATTGGCAAACTCTAGGAACTTCCCGTCCTTAATATCTTTCTCCATTTTACTTCGCTCTGTAAAATGGTAATGAACACCGTTTTGTTCCTTCTCTCGTGGAGCCCTGGTGGTGTGGCTTACAGAAAAGCCAAACGTGGATGGGAATTCATCCATTAATTTCGATATTAATGTTCCCTTTCCCACTCCCGAAGGACCGCTGATGACAATGGGCTTCTCAGCATCACCTATAACTCCCTTGCTCCAGGCAACCACCTCAGTTCCAAAACTCTTGGCTTGTTGTCTTACAAAAGGGGTATTCACCTGCAAATAAGTCAAAAACCTTTTATTGTACGAAATAGATTAAGTGAATTCTAAGAAAGATAAACCAAAAAGAATTAGCAATGTTATATCTACACTTTTAGTTTTGAAACAGTAAAATTGAAACAAGCCTTATGAAGGGGGCAAAACTTAATTAGTATGTTTCAAAATTGTACTCTTGCATCAATGCAGATGCAAGTTGTGTTTTGTGTTTGAGATCTATTCACATAAACTAAAAATAAATGCATCATAATATGTACGACTGCCCGAATTTAGCTTCACCAACCTCAAGAAACCAAAAGCAATCACCCACGGGGGAGTTCCTCTTGACAACCAAAATCCGGTCATCGTTTAAAAGCATGGCTGAGAAGCCCTCAGGTGCCTTGAGCTTTGTCCCCAAAACAGTAGGGTTTATCCTGCAAATTGGACAAGATATTGTTCATCCATGAAGAACAACACTACAACAGCACCACTGTTATAGCCACTAGTTGCAGCAGAAAGAAAACTCACCATTTCCCACTAGCCTTATCATAAATTTGAACTCCAATTGTGGATTTCAGTTCATGATCAGCCCCACCACCAATCACATACTGATAAGAATATGGAGGCAGAATATGTGTTCATAATTACACAAAATCTTGATCCATTAAGTTGTAAAATAAAACAGAAAAAGATCAAATCAGCATGTTGTAATCAATCATACTGTTTTGCTCCCAACATCAATGGCTGTTTGGTTGCCCTTAGGCTTCAAATCAACCCCACTGGGAAATTCTCCAATCACATTCTCTACAACAAAAGCTGGAGCTTCACCCTATAAACAACACAGGATTAAACATAACAAAAAGTCAGATCAAAAACCAATAGGCAACTTCTACAGAACAATTTCACTGCACTATAAACTGCCATTAGATTAGGGAATGAATCTATGATATAAACTCACCATTGAGATTTGAGACTCAAGATTCAACCTTGGGACTGAGAAGCCTCTAGCTCAAGGTTCGACCTGATAAACCGCAAATTATTAAAAATCTCTCAATTTCACGTAAATCTCCAAATCACAATAAACGAAATTAAAAGCTAAACCTTATAAAGCATTGACCAATTAAATTTATTAACCCCGCAGAAAAATAATAAAAATCCGAAATTTAAGCATTCCAAAGCAACGCCGCTACGAGTTTCGAAATCCAATAAAGTTACAGACTTTAATACAGCGAAAAACCAAAGACCTAATCATTAAGAAAACGAAACCCATTGCGTATCACATTGCCTTGACAAAATTAAAATCGGAATCGAATCTATACAAAGCAACCCAGAGGTCCAAAATCACGCCATGCTTCCTAACACAAAACGTACACGTACGGAAAAAACAACAAAACAAAAGGCGATATGAATCTGGAGAGCAGGAAAAGTACCCGAAAACAGGGATTCTCGGTGGCTTTCTGTTATGGACGAAGAAGAAGAGGTGGAGAAGGAAGTTTTGTTGAATGGGGCGTTGGAGTTCAACTACGGATCTTCACGATTTCAAAGCAGGACTAACTTAGGATTGAAAAAGCCAGCGGCTTTAAGGATGAAGAAGAAGAAGAAGCTGCAAGAAAGTTTGTGAGACCTTCCCATATTTGTAGGCGCAAAGAGAGAGAGACGGAGAGAGAGAGAGAGAGAGAGAGGACCGCAGGGGAGGCTCCCTGGTCGCATTCAATTCTGAAACTACAAGCCAAGTCGGCTATACCCTTTTTTTTCTTTTTTTCTTTTTTAAATTTTTTATTTTATATTATACTTATTATATTTTTTTGAATGACGAATGAAACCGCAATAACTATCTGATTCTGACATTCGATTTTTGTTATTATCGTCATTTTTTTACAAAAATGTGCACGGATAACCCTTACTTTGTGATCTAGTCGACAAAAAATCACAATAAAATAAATCAGTATGAGTTGTTCATAGCTGACTAGTTCAAATTTAGAAGGTTAATAAGTTGTTTCTGCTTGACGTCGAACTTGTAAAGAGAAACCAAAACGCGCATAATCAACTATGAGGATGATTTTTGTTATTACGATTTTTTTTATTGATTTATCTCCTTATAATCATTTTTCATAAATCAAAGATTTTATCATAGCAAATTTATTTAAATGCAATTATGGTATTCTATAATGTTAAATATTTGTATCTAAATACTATGTTTATATTTAGAATGGCGATGTTGATAATAAATTATTGCAATACATAATTATTTTTAGATTCAAATTCTTATTAGATTCAACCTGTATCCACTATACATTATTGTGTCGTATTTTAAAACTAAGAGGGTATTGATAAAAAATTAAATTTATAATATTCATACACACTAATAATCCTCAACTAACTCAATCATCAATTCCAGGGCATTCGATGTCCTTTTTATTCATAATAAATGAGTATTTCATTACAATATTTTAAATAAATTTATTTATTTATTATATGTCAGTAAGGGCAATTGGAAATTGAAATTCATAAGTTTTAGCAATTTGTAAGTCAAACAAACACTAATTGCTAACTTTATTATTAGTCCCCGCTATTCTTTAAAGTAAAATGCTATTTAAACACGATTACAATTTACAAAAATCTAGGTCGGACCACACTAATGTAGTAATGTGTTCATTAAATATTTTTAAAAATGCTATGTTATTTAAATTAACTTTTATACAACATTTTATAAAATCGTGTCACATTTCCATACTAGAATCACTATATGAGAATGCGTAGAGGATAAACGACATTGCACCCTGCATAATAATAAATTGTTTATTTAATTAATATATTTTTTTTAGAGAAATTACACTTTTCGTCAATAAGTTATAGAATAAATGTAAAATCCGTCCCTAAGTGATGGTCGTGCTCGCTTTTCACTTCTAAGTTATTATTGGCATTACACTTTTTGTCCTTATATTAACTTTTCATGCTCACTTGTCGTTCCTAAACTATACTAAAGTTACAAATGTCGTCTTTAATGCTTTGTTCGCAAAGGGATAAAAAATGCAACGTCAATGATAACGTATGGACGAAGAGTGAACATAAATAATAATTAAATTATACAATTATTTTATAATTTAGAGACGAAAAGTATAATTTTTCATTTTTTTAACAATAATTTTTGTCTTCTATAGTTAGATTCTTAAGCCTAACATAAGGTGGGGGATATGAAGACATTTTGGATACCAGTACACCACGCAACTTACACGGTCAACAAAATCTTGAAATTGCCAGGTCAGGTGCACTGCACGTGATACCGTCTTTCTATTTCTGCCCTTTTTGTTAATTTAGTAATTGACTTTAATAATTTTGTAATCTACAAGAAAATATGCATTGGGAGAGTTTCCGGATAGAGTTTTATGATAAATCAATTTTATGTCATGATTTGACCAATTAATTGTATTGAGTGTTATTCTTATGTGCTTTTGGTTCACGAAATGTTTGATTACCTTACAAAATGTTATATTCTTTGGTTGAAATTGTGGTATGTAATATAAACTTGTTTGGTTCAGGTGTTACTTTTTTTATGTCATTCGACTCTTTAATAAAGATAATGGCTAAAATGTAATTTCAGCATTCAAGCCTCCTACCCCAACACATAAATTGTCTCATTCTCCTGTTAACTATTTCAATTTGATTATGTAGTTACATGTTAGTTATGTTTATTAAACGATTAAATGACACAAATATAAATAAATAAATAAAAGGATAATAATTGTAACAAACAAATTAAAGTAAATGATGCAATGTGACAAATGTACTTAAAATAAATTTCCAAGAAGCTATATATGTGAAAAGCAAATGATCGAGCAAGTTGGCCTGGAAGAAAAAAGATGAGTACTGTACAATTGATGCGTATCTTACTACTATATGATAACATGCCACATGGGGGTTTCCAGTACATATTGTAAAAGTCTGCAACAGCAGTTGATTTTTGTGGACTAACTTCATATTTTACGCGTTTTATTAATCAAAAATGAAAATGATAAAAGTAACTCCCATATACTAATTAGGTGTTTGATTAGATAGAAAATTTGTTCTAAAGTAAAAGTTCTTTTTAAAAAATTTTTGAGGACCGTATGATTCACAGAGAACTTTTTTCTATCAGAAAATGTTTCCTCAAATATGAGGAAAGAGTTTTCCAAGGCTCAATCTTTTTTTTTTCTTTTTTTTTTCCCTTTTTCCTCATGAATATTGAGAACAATTTATAACTAGATATGATTATTTTGTCCTTATAGAACAATTTAATTATTTTAGTAAAAAATGTGTAGAATAATTTTTATTATATTATTATAATAAAATATATAATTATAATATTTTAATTTAAAAATCACAATTATGTATGTTTTAGGTGAAATGCGCTTTGTGATCCTAGTTAACAAAAAATCACAAAGAGATAACACTCTTTTAATTCCAACCTTAATTACCTTGGTTTTATTTTTTATTTCAAAAAAAAATCAAAATTTCTTGCCGGCTATGTGTTAAATAATGATGTGGCATTGACTACAAATGTAGCCCTACCAAAGACAAATATGTTGTCACCAAGTTGCTATGAACTTTCCTGGTAACTACACTTTCCCTCTTGCCCATGATGCAAGCTAGCTACATATATTTATTTATTAAAGGGTCACTCATCGCTCCTATCCTATCTCAAAAATCAGTAGACGAGGTAAATTATATTACAGATTTTCAATATAATTAAATTATTGGATGTGTCTTTAAACCCTTCACTTTAAGCAACTAACAAAGTAAAACGTATGAACTTATTTTAGATTAGTTAACCAGTTGAGCTGTGTCCCGAGCTATTATTACTATTAATGCTAATATATTAAGTTATCTTTAATCCACTTTGCTTATTTGCACAATTTGTGAAAAGATAGATTCGAAACAAAGCAAAGAGACAGCTTATTTAATCAAGTTGACAAAAAATCTCATTTTTTAAATCTTAATTTTTATCTAATCACGGCCTTGCGTGAAATTAGGGTGTCGGGCATGGCCCACATGTGACTTTTAATGAAGAAAACGCCATAGTTGTACCTTAAAACATTATCAAATTGATAGGGTTGAGGATCTTAATAACAATCGATTCATATTAAACATTCAGTATAATATAGTATTTAAGGATTCAAGGATAATAATAATAACGTTAATTATAAAGGAACTTTATGGTTATTAATTATATATTATTCTGCTCACATGTATACAATTTTGTAGTATTGTACATAAATATATCATAGATATATTTTCATTATTATTTTTGTTTAGATGACAAGAGAAATCCACGACTGTTACTTGATAATGTATAATCAGTAAACCCCGACCTGGTTAATACATATATTTTCATAATTTTGTCTTTGATGAAGTTATACTTTTTCTTATTTGTATCACCGGCAAAATATGTGATACAAATTTATCGCATATATAATGCTATATAATTTTTCAACACTTTATATGAAGATTTATTTAGATTAAAGAAAAAAATCATCAAATGGCGTTTGGTAAGTGTCAGTAATACTTTATATTAGTTGGTTACCCCTATTTCGAAACAATTATGATGAGTGAAACATAATTTTTGTACTAAAAAATCACAAACTCATACTTGCCAAACACCTTTCTTTTGATGGCGATAAAAAATATTACTCCTATTAACTGTTTTGCTACTATCATGGATGATTCCTGGATTGTTATATTGTCATGGGCTCATTTTGATCAAAGCCACTTAAAGTGTACATTTGCAAGGCCTTATTGGGGACAAGAAAAAAGAGCATTGGGCTATAATTGGGCTCAATGAGTATTAACCATTTACCCACTATTTTTTGTTTAAATAATAATGCTTGATAAAACAAAAATTTATTAGAATATATGTGACCTAAAATTCAAAAGAGCATCTCTAATAGTTGTAGTTTTTCATTATTGAGGAGTTGTTAAAAGTGTAGCTAGGAAAGAGAATATGAGACGAAAGAGGAAAAAAAAAAAGTATGCCAAAAAAAAAAATACATAAGATTTTATCCGCCCAGGGATGCCCGCTTGGTGAGCAAGTTGCGCTGAACGCGCGATTCTAACTCGCCATCTTCTCCATGTGGGCCCCCCATTTTCAGACAAAAAAATTATTACCTCCTGCAAGAACCCAATATCTTTTCTCTCCTCGCCCTATTTCATCTACATCATCCACGTTTTCTCAAAAATCATACTAAAATCTACTGATGAATATACTCTAACTATCAAATATGCACACATATTTGCTTCCAGTTGAACATGTCCAACTATTATAAAAATAAAAACATTTTCTGCAACTATTAAAAAATAAAAATAAAAATATTTTCTGTGGGTATTTATTTTCTATAAAAATAAAAAATAAAAAAATCCAAAATGAATACCAGCCTCTAACAATTCTCGTTGGTAACGAATCAAAACGACAGCCTCTCACTTTGCACTTTATAGTGTCATCCCTTCCACCCCAATCTTCTCTGCCCCTCTCTGCACAATAAACTCTGAGCTTAAGGAAAGGCAGAGAGTGAGAAATGGAGATGGCGATTGGTTCACACTCTTTTATCACTCCCGCTACTCTCCCTCTGAGAAACCCTATTCTTGGCACCACAAAAAGCGCTTTCTTGAAAAATCGTTTCTTTGGGAGCAAGTTGGCTTCTTGTTTGACAGCCAGAGCTCCTTTCCAGCTCTGCTCAGTAAACCCACTGCGGAGTTCTATCAAATGCTCTGCTTCTCAGGCCACTGAACTCTCAACTGGTATTTTGCAGACATTTTTCCTCCATTTTATTGGTTTGAATTGATAGCTTTGATGTTGCTTGCTAGTTAAATTGCACAATTAATTATTGAATGCATATATAGATTGTTAATATCAAATTTTGTGCTGTAGTTGTTCTTAAATGTTGTTTCAACAGGTTTGGAATGCCTGATTGATGATGGTAGAATGTTTCATAAAGGACTAATCCTAACTAAATTTACTGAAAACCTTTTGAGTGATAGAGGGTAAACTCCGCCTTGTGACCCTAGCTCAAGGAGGTAAACCAATCTAGGTTGACCATAGCTGACTAGCTCAAATCAAGAGGACCTTGCTGGGAGTTAAACTTGTAAGCGTCTAATTACCAAATTCTACTTGAGCATCTAAATCTGGGTCAATACCAGCAAAAACATCTCTGAACAGGGTTCTAGCACCATGCCAAATGTGTCCGAAGAAGAAGAGCAAAGCAAATGAAGCGTGCCCAAAAGTAAACCAACCCCTTGGACTGCTGCGAAAAACACCATCGGATTTCAAAGTAGCACGATCTAATTCAAAAATTTCACCCAATTGAGCGCGTCTAGCATATTTTTTCACAGTAGTAGGATCGCTATAACTGACGCCATTGAGGGGAATAAGTGATCATCAAAGGGTTCTTACTCAGGGAATCCTTGATTACGTTTAGGTTTTTTTTTTATTGAATCATCGTGGTTCTAGTATGAATCTGAGGTTTTATTCGATTCATAGGGTCTTAACAAGAGAATTCCTATCAATAAAATAAAGAAAACAAATAATAAAAGACACATTGCACAAAAACAAATTACAGAAAAAAGGATAGGGAAAGA